>NC_056523.1:86830546-86863561 GCF_019175285.1 Sceloporus undulatus | reverse complement strand
TATTATTATTATTATTATTATTATTATTATTATTATTATTATTATTATTATATTAATATTTAGTTTTCAACACTGAACTCTCTAAGAAAGCACAATACAAACATGTAATGGTATATGTACCGCAATCTTGAACAGCATATAATATATAAGTGCATATTACATTTGACTCAGTGCCTGACCTCTTTTCTATTCCACTGCAATAGCAGTGAAGAGAAGATAATAACCACAGCTTGATTTAGCTTGACTGCATATATTTGACAAGGTATGTGCAGCCCAATTCCTATATGGCTCGGATCTTAGCTATCTCTATTTGTGTGCTACGTAAATGGTTTGGAATAAAGCAGGCCACAATTCTTACTGGTTACAGCTATACATAGGATTAGCACTCACAAGGGTCTGGACTGAACATTGACTAACAAGGCCAATGTGATTTTAGTCTGCATCAATAGAAGTATAGTGTCTAGATCAAGGGAAGTAATAGTGCCATTCTATCCTGCTTTAGTCAGTCCCCATCTGGAATACTGTGTCCAGTTCTGGGCACCACAATTTAAAAAGGATGTTGAGAAATTGGAGCATGTCCAACAGAGGGCGA
This sequence comes from Sceloporus undulatus, assembly GCF_019175285.1. Taxonomy (NCBI): domain Eukaryota; kingdom Metazoa; phylum Chordata; class Lepidosauria; order Squamata; family Phrynosomatidae; genus Sceloporus; species Sceloporus undulatus. The sequence goes on along the minus strand of NC_056523.1, from coordinate 86,862,969 downwards.
CTAAAATGGTGAAGGGTCTGGAAACCATGTCCTATGAGGAACGACTTAGGGAGTTGGGGATGTTTAGCCTGGAGAAAAGAAGGTTAAGAGGTGATATGATAGCCCTGTTTAAATACTTGAAGGGATGTCATATTGAGGAGGGAGCAAGCTTGTTTTCTGCTGCTCCAGAGAACAGGACATGCAGCAATGGCTGCAAGCTACAGGAAAAGAGATTCCACCTGAACATTAGGAGGAATTTCCTGACAGTAAGAGTAAGAACAGTGGAACAAACTCACTAGGAGTGTAGTGGAGTCTTCTTCATTAGAGGTCTTTAAACAGAGGCTGGATGGCTCTGTTGGGGATGTCTTTGATTTAGATTTCCTGCATAGCAGGGGGTTGGACTGGATGGCCCTTGTGGTCTCTTCCAACTCTATGATTCTATGAGAGGAGGACTTTCTTGGTGGCTGCTCCCAAACTTTGGAACTCCCTTAGCAGGGAGGCTAAGATGTCACCCTCCTTGTTCTTCTTCTAGTTCTCAGCTAAGTTGCTGGGGGAAAAAATGAGGAAGTGCTCTCAAGGTGCACCTGCCTTTTCCTTCCCCTGGAAACTTAGGAGAGCCATATCTTCATGATCTGAATTACTCCCACTTCCATCTCTTCCCCACCAGTGAGCATCAACAGCTTCCCCATCAGCTGCAGGGATCTCTCCCAGGATTTGGTAGCTACTGAATGGCAGAAGGTATTTGAATGGAGTGCAAGAGGAAGTGAACAGCCCTCTAGACTCTATTCAAAATAGGACTTATGCAGGTGTTAGCTGCACTTATGCACACGTAAGTCACTAACAGGATACCAGCCAAAGTACCATGGGCATGTAAGATTGGCCACATGTACCAAATAAATAAATAAATAAATAAATAAAATTAGAAACTAAACACAACTTAGATAAAATGTCTCAGTATTTTGGGCTAAATGCAGCTTTAATCCCACCTAGAGTAGACCCAATGAAACATAAGGTAATTGCTTGTGACTAACAGCATTTAGCCTTTCATTATTGCAGAATATAATAAGACATGCTTCAAAATGAGAGCCCTAAATGCGTCAAGGCTGCTTCCAACTACAGATTTGCATGGACAACATAAAGTAGAACATTCCCATAGGCCTCCAGCAACACTAAGAATAAAGTAAACTGGAAAAGATGGAGGAATATGGAGGAAGAGGACAGGAAGGGGGGAGGGATGCCAGCTTGGAGGTAGATTCAGTTGTTACAAGAACAACCAGATCAGAGTTCAACTATTTGCAACTGAATGGACTTCATATAAACTCAGTGTTGCTAGAGGCCTCTTAGAAAGTGATAAACTTTATAGCAGGGATGGGAACTGTGTTGGGACTTGTGGTCCACCAACATCTGGTACAGGTGCACAATTCCCACCTCACGTTATAGGTTTGAGTTGTCTGATGAGGGGCTTCCCTGAAGTTTTAGGCAGGGAGGACCTTTGCTTCCCATCTTGGTTGAAATATTGAAAAACAAAATCTAGGGTGCTAACTTTTGTTGCTGTAGCCTCCTTAGGCAATACTAAGTGGGCTCTGCTGATCCTATACCTTGGAAGTGACATGAACTCCACGTACAAACTCAATCTGGAAGTTTTCTCCCTTAAACAACCTCTGTTTTAAACACCAGCTATAGGGTTTCCCCCCCATTTCTCAGGGCTCTGGGTTAGTTATATGAGCTATAACTCCCCAGGTAGCTTTCTGTAACTCCTCAGGTAGTTTTATTAGACTGGCTTTTCATTAGGTTAACACAGAAAATAATTTGCATATTCCAGCATTCCTATATTTTTATATTCCAGCAAGGGCCACTTTTAATGGTGTAATCTAAGAGGGCAATAAACCCTAATTGCAGTGTCTCCGCCCTGATTATTGATGATGATGATGATGATTAATAATATTAGGGACAAGATGTGTAGGAGACATTCTTAGAAGGCAGTAAAGTTGGGCTCCTCGGTAACACATGTCATCTGTCTCAGCATAAGCTCTATATATGTTGAAATCCACATTCTAGTTACACAATAATGCAGCAGACATTATCAGGAAGCAAAAATAAATGTCATGTCATCAAGAATTATTTAAGAGAGTTATATTACCTTTATGCCCATATTCTTAGCTAGCAGATTATTCTCACAAACCTGCAAAGAGAAGAAATAAACCATCAAAGGAGGAAAGGCTCAGAAACTGGAGGTGAAATTTTAAAATTTCAACATATAATTGGAGGCACATTCTATGGCAAAGATCCAGTATAGAGTCCACCTCACCAGATGTGTGAAGTCCACAAGATAACAAGGCTTCCTTAACCCAGAGGTGATTAGTCTAGAAGACATGGCTTTTGGACTTTTAATAGATGTTCAGGACACAGCACAGTGATTATGGATGTAGTTTAGTTCACCTGATATTTCAAGTGGCTGTTAGCAAATTTGCTAGATCCACAACATCATGAAATCTGCAACCTGCTGTCCACTTTCTACAAGGGCATTGAAAGCAAACAAAGTGACAATGTTTTCCCCTTCTAAACGTTGCTCTCTGCCCTATCAATCTGTGTTTCTCATACTTCAGGGATTGTCACTTGCAATTACCTTGAAGAATTTTTTTTAAAAGGGACAGGGATTGTTACTTTGAGAAAGTTTCTGATAAAGGGCAACTTAGGTAGATAAGAACCTGGTCCTGCCACTATGGTTTTTCTGATAAAAATATCTTTTATCTCATTTTTCCAGGTCCCTTTGCATGCTATCCTGACTCTATCTACTTATATTGCACTATTATGCCCAATGTTTATGTTCATGTTATCTCTCAGAAATTAGCCACACTGTTACTTCAAGAAGAGTAATGTGTTTATTTAGCAAGTACCTTGTAATTTAACTCTCTTCTTTAGCAGTCTTACGTTGTCCTTTCATTAATCCCTCAAAGAGCAGTAAAAATTACTTCATACTTGTGGATTATTTATGTAAGGGGAAATTTCACAGATTTCCTTTCAACCTGTCCATCTGGATTTGAAACACGAACAATCATTTTAATACAATTAAAATAATCCAGAAAGTAAAATAAAACTGAAAAAGCTAATAACTAGTGGCCCAATATACCAACAAAATCCTGAATGAAACAGGAAACAAAGTTGCATTTAGAAGTCTCCATGTCCAGCTATAAGGAAACAGTGCAATATGATTCATTAGTTGATGATACTGAAAGCTATGAAGCACTCAAGAAGAGCAAACAAGCATCCCTTCTTCTCTCCATTTCACAGTGCAAATCATCCACTGGGGTGACATACACACTTCGTATTTGAAAACCAGGCTGGAAACCACACTGGCATGGATCCACATAAATGTGTTGAGAAGACATCCACCACACCAGCATTTTGCTCAAAAAAGAAGTAGATTTGGTCTAATTGACACTGTCCTCTTGTTTTACAGTGGTCTTGATCCAAATTGGTCACAGGAAGATCCCATGTAATTCAACAGTTGTTCTCCTGAGCCTACTACAAGGGTAAACAATTGCCTGAGATCCGACGGCTTTTAAAAGACCTTGGAGGGTCATAGTCCCCTAGGCCTCCTTCCCGCCAAATTTGGAGGGGATTATTTTTTTTAATATCACCTACTTTATCTGAGCCGAAGGACTAGGAACCTTTGTGGTGAATGCCTTAAATGAAACCTTTCTCCTCTGATTAACACTCATAACAGAGCAGGACAGCAATATCAGATTCTTGCAGCTTTGGAGTCTTACAGGCAACCTCTTTTCGTTTTCTACTATTTTTCCCCTTGGAAGGTATACCCTCTTCTCTTCTAACAGCAACCTAGAGTCTACCACAGTTAGAAATTCTGAGAACTAATTTATAGGGAACAGTGGTGCAGAAGTAAATTATAAATCGCAGGTGCTCATCAAGACAACTCCAACTGACACATCCTAAGGAGAGCCCAAAGACATGGGGATCTCCCCATATTGCTAAAGCAGGGTAGGTAGCCATGTTAGTCTATTGTAGTAAAAATGCTAATTAACAAATTCTACATGCAATATGACTTTATGGGCTGCAGTCCATGAAGACTTATGTCAAATAGGGCTTGTTAGGTTCCATAAGACTCTTAGCTATTTTTGTATTACATATATGTATATATGCAGGCATGCAAACCAGCTTGGAATTTTCCAGTTTTCATTCAGGGATAAACACTTTTTCAGAGTCAACATACTAGTTCAAGAAGTATTTCTCATGGCTACGCTCAACAGGAACAAGAAGCAGCAGATGATATCACCTTCCCTATTAGTCAAAATGCCTTGAGGTTTTCCTGGCTCCAACATCCCACTGACAGGGAACTGCCATGGGGATAAGGCTCATCGCACCTGTGCTATCTCATTCCTCAAGTTCTGTGTTCATCCTGAAAAAACAGCAGGAGCCAAGCAAATATTCAAGACAGTTACATGTAGCCAAGCTCTGTGCAAGTTTACGTAGAAGTAAATTTCACTAAAGTCATGCAATTCCCTTCATCTGTGAGTAAGGTCCACTAAACCCCATGAAATTAATTGCTGAGCAGGGGTGTAGACTACTAAATTTCAAAAAGATGCACAGCAAAATTATCTATAGTTTACTCTAAATTCTCAAGATCATGGCTTGTTTCCAATGAAGCAAACATGCATGCGTAGCACCTCAGTCATATCATCCACTATTTAGAATTAATGGTGAGCACAGTTTCAATACAAAAGATAAATGTTTCTTTCAAGGTTCTCTTTCAAGCAGGCAGTTTCTTTTATTCTTAACATTCAAGAAGTCAGCAACAAAAGCAGGTATCTCAGCTCTGTTTTCTGCATTCAATTTCCTGTTTACTTTTTTTTTACCTGTCTAGTTTTTGCTTGGCTGAAGCTGTAGAGATTTCTCAGTGTCTCCGGCAAGACAGTGCAGTTCAGAACACTGCTTCTGCCTTTCTTCTCTTCTGTTGTTGTCACTGCTTTCAGCAAGTTTATTACAGTTGCTGACAAGGCAGGAGGGGTGGATCTATAAGGCAGCAGCAGATTAGTCTTGTTCCACAAACATCATGCATAAAGATGTAGCAAAAGCCATAATTAGTGTCAGCAAATATTGCATCAATTAATAATAAATTTTACATGTAGATTAGTTTTTTAAAAATATTTTATTGTTTATGAAAGGTAAAACACAATTACATCACCATTCTACTTTAAAAACATGAGCTAATACTGTATACAGATTTACAGAGCTGAGGTCTCATTCAAAACTCCAAACCAAAATCTCCTGCGGTGCTGTGGTGGAACATGAGCATGAGAATTGGAGTTAACATAATCTATAAGAGGTAACCACTTTTCCTTGAACTGGTTGCAGTTCCTTGCCTCAGAGGTTCTCCTGGCATTGTCTTCAAGCTTCTCCATTAACCATCCTTCCCAGAACTTTGTCCACCATTGATCCATGGACAGAGGACCTGTTTTCAAGTTTCTGGCAATGATTAATCTAGCTATAGCAACTGAAAAGGATATAATTTCTTTATGATGGAGAAATTTATAGTCAAATTTAAATATTGACAAGAGAAGCAATTCTGGGGTGGGTTGAACCTTTTGCTTAGTAATGTCTGACTTCAATTGAACAATCTGTGTCCAGGATTGTTGGACAATTGGGCATTCCAACCACATGTGTAGGTATGTACCTCTTGTCCTACAACCCCTCCAGCACAAAGATGTCTTCCTTGTCATTCGTGCTAGCTGGACAGGGGTCAGGTACCATTTGTATACCACTTTCAATATGTTTTCCCATAGGGCAGATGACTTAGACTTATAAGGAGGACATGACCATATAAGATGCCATTCTGCATCTGAAATAACTGACTGTATATCCAACTCCCACCCTGTTTTATAAAAAGTACCCCTCCCATAGGAGTTTTCAACCATCCAGTTATACAATGCTCCTGAACCTCCTTTCACTGGTGGACCTGGGACTGTATGTACATATTTGTTCAAGTATGGTCAATGATCTATGATCTCCTGACCATACTAGCTGTAACACAAATTAGGTAATTTGTTGAATTTGAAACCAAGAGGGTCTAAGAGGCAACAACACATTTAAAATACTTTCTGTATTTTTAGGTCTAGAATTCTGTTACAGTTAACATATGTCTCAATCATTATTTTAAAAAACAAATGAACTTCTTGTTAGAACTTTTAGGGTTCAATGGCATCACTGAAGAAGCCGCAACCCACATTGCTTCAGTTTTGCTTAAAGATCCTTGTGTCTGAACAGGGATTTTATGAGAGCTTCTGCATTGTTTCTATCCCTCTCATACATCATAGGTCAGAAATTATCACTATGGCCAGAATTTTGCTGGTGAACTATGCTGTTGTAATAATTTCCTATACTCAGTGTAAGGCACCTTCCTCTGTTCCTACAAGTCCACAATGTCAAGGGGTAAAGAGGACCACATTAAGACACTCGTAATCCCTTTCAGTTACCATAACCCCAGATTTGTAGCACTGATGACAAACACCCTGTAGTTTACCTTTAAAACAATGGTACTGTTGGATCTGCATCATGTGCCAAATCACAGAGACATCTGTTGACAATTCATTCTGGAAAAGCTATTCAGCAATTTTCTTCTGTTAATTTTACTGCGGTCTTACAGTCTGCCTGAAGGGGGTACAACACATTATTGGTTCAGAATCACTATCCCAATCACAGGGTAAGGTGCGGGGGAGGATGAAACGGTGGAAAGGGACAAAAATCAGACAAAACGTTTCCTAGTACAATAATCAGGGAAAGTTATTTCCTCTTTACTTACTACTCTGACAACAATCAGACAACAGTCAGGATCCACATTAAGTCTTCTGCCTTATCCTTTCTCCTTGCCTTGGCACACTGCTATGTTTTCCAGCCTTTTAGCCAGTATGTGGGATGCTGCTAAAATAGCTTTCAAATCAAAATTCCTTCTTTTGCTGTGGCAGATTGCAAGAAGGAAAGGCAGAGGTGGTACCGCATCATACCACCCTGAACTCACCTGATCCCATCTTAGAAACTAATCAGGGAGTGGCCCACTTAATACTTGGATGGGAGATAACTAAGTATGTAATACCAATGCTCTGCAGGTAGAATCATGGAATCATAGAGTTGGAGGAAACCTGATAGACTCTATGGGTCCAATCCCCTGCTAAGTAAAGATCTCCAACTAGAGCATTTCCAGAAGGTAGCTGTCCAGCTTCTTATTTGAAGATGTCCAGAGAAAGAGACCCCACCAACTCTCTAGGCAATTGATTCCATTGCTGAACTATTCTCACTGTTAAGAAGTTATTTCTAATGTTCAATTTAATTTTATTCTCCCTTCAAATCCTGAGCCTTAGGAGCAAAACAAACCAGCAACTCTTTTACAGCCATCTGTTTAGCCGCTTAGTTCTACATTCTGAGACAGAACAGAACAACCCTGCACCCACCTCTCTGTGGAAGCCCTCAAGGTGTTTAAAGAGTGCAACTATGTCATTCCACAATCTTCTCTTCACCAAAATTAATGTGCCCAGCTCTTTCAACCTCTCCTCATATGTTTTGTTCTCCATACCTCTCATTATGTTCATTGTCTTTCTCTGAACTTGTTCCAACCTATCTATACTTATCTTATAGCCAGGCACCAAGAAAAAAAACATGGCACTTCAGATGAGGCTTGACCAGCACGGACTCCCTCAGTTTGGAAACTATCCTTCTATTAATGCAGGCTAAGATAGTATTTGTCTTTTGGGCTGCAGCATTTCACAGCTGGTTCATGTTCAACTTATGATCAACAATACTCCTAAGGTCTTTTTCACATGTAGTTCTGGTAAACTATGTATTCTCCATCATATACCTGAGCATTTGGTTTTAGTAGTTTCTAAGTTTAGAATTTTGCATTTGTCTCTCTTGAATTTTATTTTATTAATTTCAGCCCAGATTTCAAGTTTATCAAGGTCCTTTTAAATTCTGTTCCTATCTTCCAATGCATTAGTCACACCTCCCCGTTTTGTGTCATCTGCAAATTTTATAAGGATTCCTGCATCGCCAGCATCTAAATCATTAATAAAAATATTTAAATGCATTGGCCAAGGACAGAACCTTGCAGCTTTCCATTTGAGAGTCCATTCCAGTTTGAAGCACAGCCATTTGTTACAACTCTTTGAGCATGATTTCCCAACCAATTATTGATCTGATGGTGTTTCCATCTATTCCATATTTACTCAGTTTGCTCAAGAGATTATCATAGGGGAACCTTATCAAATGCCTTGCTGAAATTCAGATAAATTAATCTACAGCACTCCCACCATCTAATAAATTACTGACCTGACCATAAAAATATAGAAGGCTAGTGTGACAGAGACTGCTTTGGAACATCTGCCTAGTGAGCTGCAAGCAAACGTTTTAAAATCCTTAAGCAAAGCCTTTGACTGCATAGATCTTGAAAAATTATGCAATGCTCTTAAAGGAATGGGAGTGCCATCATAGTTGATTGTCCTGATGTGGAATCTGTACTCAGGAAAAGAGGCTGCTGTCAGAACAAAATACAGAGAATTGGCAATGGGGTCAGACAAGGCTGGATGTTATCACCTTATTTGTTCAACTTGTATGCAGAAAATATCATACACAGAACAGGCTTAAACTCAGAAGAAAGAGGAGCAAAAACCAGAGGAAGAAACATAAACAGCCTAAGATATGCTGATGACACCATGCTACTAGCAGAAAATAACAAACACCTGGAACAATAACTAAAGACAGTCAAAGAAAGTGCTAAAATAGACTTAGAATCATAGAATGATAGAGATGGAAGAGACTTCAAGGGCCATCAAGTCCAAACCCCTGCCATGTAGGAATACATTATCAAAGTAGTCCCAACAGATGGCCATCCAGTCTCAGTTTAAAAACCACCAATGAAGACGACTCCTCCATACTCTGAGGCAATGTATTCCATTGTCCAACAGCTCTTAACATCATGAAGTTCTTCCTAATGTTAGGCAGAATCTCTTTTCCTGTAGCTTGAATCCACTGCTCTGTATCCTAGTCTCTGGAGCAGTAGAAACCAAGCTTACTCCATCCTCAGATATTTAAGCATAGCTATCATGTCACCGCTTAACCTCCTCTTCTCCAGGCTAAACATCCCCTGTTCCCTAAGTCTCTCCTCATGGAACATGGTGTCCAGACCTTTCATCATTTTGGTCACCCTCCTCTGGACACTCCAGCTTGTCAACATCTGTTTTGAATTGTGGTTCCCAGAACTGAATGTAGTAAAGCACAATAGTGACACTGTTACTTCCTTCAGTCTAGACCTTATACTTCTGTTGATACAGCCTAGAATTGCATTGGTTGTTTTGGCTGCTGCATCACACTGTTGCCTCATGTTCAGTTTGTGGTCTACTAGGACTCATAGATTCCTTTCACATGTACTGTTGTCAAGCCAGTTGTCCCTCATCCTAATATGGTGCATATCATTTTTTCTCCCTTTATTATTATTATTATTAACCTTTATTTATGAAGCGCTGTAAATTTACACAGCGCTGTATATGCAATCTTTTTAGTTAGACAGTTCCCTGCCCTCGGGCTTACAATCTAAAAAGACATGACACAGAAGGAGAAGGGAGGGTGGAGGGAAAGGGTAAGAGGTCCAGCAGTTCCTCTCTACCTCCAAGGCCTGGACCAAGGCAGATGGACTGGAGGGAGGGCTTGGCTTCAAAATGGAAGGTTAATCTTTATCCAGGGAAAATACATATACCTAAGTGTAGTACCTTGTACTTCTCCCCCTTGAAATCCTCATTTGACCCAGTTTTCTAATTTAGTGAGATCATTTTGAATGTTGATCATGTCCTCTGGCGTTTTAGCTGTTTCTCCTAATTTAGCATCATCTGCAAATATTATAAGCATGCCCTTTATTCCTTCATCTAAGTCACTGATAAAAGTATTGCATGGCACTGGGCCCAGGACAGAACCCTATGGCACCCCACTAGTCATGTCTCTCCAGGACGAACAGGCATTGGTGAGCACTTTTTGAGTTTGGTTGGTCAATTACAATTCCACCTAACAGTAGCATTGTCTAGCCTGTCTTATAGTAGCTTGTTTGCAAGAATAACATGGGGGACCTTGTCAAACACCTTACTCAAATCAAGGTATTCTACATCCACAACATTCCCATAATCTACCAAACTGGTCATTTTATCAAAAATGAGATAAACTTAGTTTGGCATGACTTGTTTTTGAGGAACCCATGTTGACTGTTAGCGATTATGGCATTACTTTCACAGACTGTCTGAAGCTGTCCCTGTCTGTCAGCTAGTTTGGCGAGATTTCTTCTTCACAAACCCATGCTGCCTCCTACTAATCACTGTATTATCACTAAGATACTTGCAAATAGACTCCTGTATAACCCACTCTAGTATTTTTCCTATTATCAAGGTCAGGCTGATTGGCATGTTATTTCCTGGATCTTCTTCATCTCCAATCTTCTGATACCTCAGATGTTCTCCAAGATTTTTCAAAACTGATGGCAAGTGTTTGTCAGCAAGTCCATTCAGTATTCTGAGATGCAGTTAATCTGGCCTTGATTTCAGTAGTTCTGCCTTTTGTGATCTGTTAGCATTTTACCAACCTTGCTGAGCAGCAGCCCCACCATTTCATCATTCTCTTGCTTTGAACATATTTGGGGAAAAAACCTTTTTGTTCCTTCTTATTTGCCTAGCTAGACTCAGCTCACTTTGAGCTTTAGTTATCTTACACTATCTCTGCAAGCTTGAACTACACCTCTGTATTCTTCCTGGGTGATTCTTCTTCCTTTTCATTCTATTTATTTATTTATGGTATTTATACCCCACCCTTCAGCCCTAATGGCTATCAGAGTGGCTTACATTTATTATTTTTAATTGGACAGTTCCCTGCCCTCAGGCTTATAATCTAAAAGGCACGACACAAAAGGAGAAGGGAATGGTGGTGGGAAAGGGGATGAGGTCCAGTGGTTATTCTCTCCCTCTGAGGCCTGGACCAAGGCAGATGGACTGGAGGGAGGGCTTTTCTTCTTCAGGCTAGCCCTGGTGGAGCTGGGCCTGCCTGTTCATTCCCTCACAGGCCGAAGGATGTCTATGCCCTCCCCTCACACTATTTTCTCCTCAAGTTTACTATGGAGCCATACTTCCCCCCCCCAAGATGTTTCCTGTTTTTCTTCTTCCTTGGAATTGTTTATGGTTATGCTTCTAGCTGGGTTCTAGCAGTTCCTTCTTCATAAAATCCCATCCATGCTTTAGCATCTCTAGCCATGGAATTCTGTTTAGATAGAATTTCTCTGAGGTTGATAAAATTAACTTTCCTGAAATCCAGGGTTTGCGTTTGGTTTACACTTTTCTTTGGTCTTTCCTATAATCTTGAATCCTAGCATTATATGGTCACTCTTCCCTACCATGCTAACCTTTTTGATTCCAGTGACCAACTCTTCAAGGCACATCAGGAATTTGGTGGAGAATTTATGCTTAGCAGAGCTCGTCTCACAACAGGTATAGGATAAATGACGTCCCCCATAACTACCAGTTTATGCTTCTTGGAGATTTCTCAGATGTGTTTCAAAAGGTCATCATCCATCACCACATCTTAGTTTGGTGGGTTGTAGTAAACCCCTACCACAGTCTTGTTTTTATTTCTTTCTCCACTTATTTTTACCTAACGCTTGCCACTAATCCAGTTTGTTCACTCATGTGGATTTATGTACAGTGCGCCCGCATACGCGTTCAAGCCGCAGGGCGCGCACGGGGCGGAAGGGGCGGTGCATCAATTGAATGGGCGTGTGCGCCTGTTGCGCCCCCGCGCACCCGCGCCGCCGCGCACAAGCCCCATTGTTTCCAATGGGGCTTGAGCATAGGCGGAATTCGCCTTACGCGGAGGGATCCGGAACGGATCCCCCTCGTAAGGCGAGGATGGACTGTACATCTGAATTCGTTTTTGAAATATAATGCTACTCCCTCTCTTTTTCTTCCCCATCTGTTTTTTTAAATAGATTGAACAGTAAAGGCAAGGAAAGAATCCCACTTGAAGACCCACTGCCTGTCAGAGTTGACAACAATGGGCTAGAGGAACCAATGGCCTCTGACTCAGTGTAAAACATCTTCTCTGTCTCTATAGGTCAACAACATCCAGAGGTAAAAGGGGTTTCATTAGTATCTTTTGAACCCCCTTTTGCCACCCCTTTTGCCCAATTTGGTCATTTAAGTCCTCTGTTGTATCCTTTGTCTTTGTCACTCATGTTGGCAATCTGTGCCTCATTTTCAGGGATCCATTTTCATACAGACATGTGGTACACAGGACTCCATTTCCAGTAACCACTGAGACAGACAGAGGCCTAAAGTAGCAGGTTCTGCAAAGGGTGAAAGTTCTTGCTCATGTGCTTCCACTATAGTGACTGCACATTCAGGGGTAGCTGTGTTGGCCATTTAACAAATACAAACAAAAATCCATCAGTGATAGCTTTATTGGTCAACTGAAATGCACAATATACTTGTTGCACGATTTCGACACTCGATGGGCTTCTTCATCAGGCAAGATGTTAAAACCAAACAGGAGGAAAAAAACAATTGGAGATATTAGTCAGATGCCTGCATGTTGTTTCACTCCTTAGTAAGTAAAGGTGTTATGATGGGAAGGGTATCTTTTGCAGGCAGGCCCCTAATCCATTTGCATATCAACAGGGATCCCACTTTTGCATTATAAAGAAATTATCTTTAGGTGAAGGATGAAGGTGTGTTTACTTGCTTGCTTTTTTGTTTGTTTTAATGACCTGAATTCTATTGCTAGGCCCAACTAGAGTAAACCCACTGAATCAATGTAATTTATATAAGTGTTGACTTACCAATTTACCCTTGACCCATAGAATCTACTCCAGGTGGGACTAACAATAGGATTTAGGCATAGTTTTAGAGGCACAACTATTTTGTACCTCAGTTTAGAAGACCATCTAATGATGATTTTATAAAAAGCAGCAGGAAAGTGAAACTGGAGATCAAGAGACCAATTATCTGGGCTATTTGGCACTATGTATAAAAATATACAAATTTTTAAGAATTCTGCTATTTGGCCTGATAGCTATAAAATCTTTAATGATTTGATTTAAATATAAAATGATTGCAGTATGAAAGCTATTGAAGTGTAGTAATAAATGGGAAAGTAGCATATAGAGAAATATCTGCAAGGAGCTATGAAAGTACTTATTCCCACATATTGGGGAACAGATGGGGCAGAAGAACAGAAATATACAACAAAGGGAGAGTGGGCCAGGCACCATCAAAATTTTGGATATTGAAATATAATCGTCTGTTTCCAGACCTCTAGTAGACATTTCTGATTACTGTTTTTATTACGTTTTGGAATTTCTATCTCGTTTTCATAGAGGCTTGATAATATCAGCTACTTAGTCTATCCCACCTCAGAGTTGGAGTCTCAAGCTGTTTTGACTAAAGTTAAAATGCCCCATGTCATCGTACATTATTTCCAGTTTCTGTGTGTGGTTGTGAAAGCTGGGCAGTGAGGAAACCTGACAGGAAGAGAATCAGCTTATTTGAAATATGGTGCTGTAGGAGAAATGTGGGCCTCCAAAAAGAGACATAAATGAGTCTGAGAATGAATAAAGCTTGAACTCTCCCTAGGAGACAGGCTGTCTAAATAAAGACTGCCATACTTCAGATGTATCACGAGACCACAGAACACCTTGAAAACAATGATAATACTGGGAAAATTGTTCTCTGCCTACATTGTTCTCTCTCTGCCTACAAAGAGGCCTGTGACCTCAGTGGAGCCATATTGGATTGCAAAAGAGGACTCCTGTTGAGATGCAAAAAGACTTTCAATTTCCTGGACTTAGAAAATCTCTCTATTGCTGCATGGCCAGAAGGAAGAGGAGTCTGCCAGCAAAATATATCCTCCCCAACATCTTTACTAAGTACTGAAACATCATGTAGGCCTCTGACTAACATCGCCAATTGTCCCCCCCCCCTTGTTTGGTTTGTAACATCTTGCCTGATGAAGAAGCCCATGGAGCTTTGAAAGCTTGCAAGAAGTATATTGTGCATTTTGGTTGGCCAGTAAAGGTATCACTGATGGATTTTTGTTTGTACATGTCAGACATTATTTGAGAAACAGTACTGCTGACCAGAGGCATGGAATTCTGTGACATGCAATTTCTGCGCTTTCTTCACATCCTCCCATGAGTATGTATGCGTGCACACCCACACCCACCCATCCAAATCAACATTTTAATCACACATCTGAGGTTTATTTTAATTAATACTGAAAATCTTTTAGTATTTGATGTTTTAATCAAAATGATCTGAATTACCAATGACAGTTCCTAATGTTTAATTTAAGATTAAACAAGATAAATATTTATTCCGTATTAATAATATTTATTGAGTTTTACAGAATATACTTTTTTCCCCGTATGACCATATAACATAATAACTCTTTGTCTACCAAGGAGATAGTAAAAAAACCCAAAAACTTAAAAGCAAAGGACTTTTGTGTGTCTTTGTATTTCCCTTATGATTTCTCTTTAATACTATAACTTCTTGTATCAATATAGAAACGAAGTAAAATTCAACTAGAATCGTGTATAATTTCTCACCTTTATAGTCCTGCCCTGTCAACATTATTTTTAAATTATTTCCCTTACAATAATTATCTGATATTACTTAATATCTGTTATTCTTATTTCTCAACTAATACCACATTTTCCCAACCATTCCCCATTTTTTCTCATACTCTTGCTCTGTTTTTCCTGCAGCATACATTGTCAATTTATCCATTATTTTCATCTCATGAACCTTTAATTTCCATTCTACTATGTCGGGTATTGTCCTTGTTTTCCAGTATCTGGCAAAGACCATTTGGGCTGCTGAGATCAAATACAAAATAAAACTAATCTGATTGTTGTCCAACTTGTGTTGAATCACACCTGTGATATTTAATAAAAATAATTCAGGAGATAAGGGGATATTTATTTTTACCACCTCTTGTATGGCTTTGTATATTTTCCCCCAATATTTTTGGATTTCTTCACATTGCCACCATACATGATACACAGTACCAATTTTTCCTTTACACTTCCAACAGGTACCATCCGATTTTTTTTCCATTTTGGATAGTCTTGAGGGAGTTAGGTACCATCTATGTAAATTTTTGAGATCATTTTCTTTTATTGTGTTGCATTTTGTAAATTTCTGATTGTTTTTCCATGATTGTTTCCACATTGCTAATGTAGCAATGTAGCAAGATAAATATTTATTAAGGAATCAACACTTAACTATTCAGCATTCCCAAAGAAACAAAACTTTTTAATTTTGCTGAAGCAAATACATTCTGGGGCACTGGTATTATTTTTACAACATGAAATGATAAGCTATTTGACCATTTATTGTCCCATTGATAGGTCAAGAGCACTTGGATTAAGCCAGTTTGAGTCTATTAAAACATTCATTCTTATAGACTAGTCCTACACATCCAGAACAGCAATAATTAGTTAATCAGACAGGCCAATTAAAATCTTTTTGCTCTTTGAGCCCTGTTGGTGTTGCTATGTGCCTTCAGATTGCTTCCAACTTAAAATGACGTTAAGGTGAATCTGCCATGGGGTTTTCTTGGCCAGATTTATTCAGAGGCTGAGAGTGCAACTTGCCCAAGATCAACCAGTGAGGTTCCATGGTCAAGCAAGGATTTGGATCCTGTCCTAGAATATTGATCCAACACTCAAACCACTATTACATACTGGCTCTCATTCTATGAACATGAGGAACTTTATATGATGAAATATCCCAGAGAAATAAAATTCTAAGATAAAAACTTGAAGACTTATGACTGAATATAGGAAGAATCGCCAGATACAGAGTTAGGTGTCATTAGTACAGAGGCAATACCAAAAAACCATGGAATGTGTGATGAATTCACCCATGAGAGCATGGCTGGGTAACCTATGTGCTTCCAGATGTTACTAAACTCCTGTGACCAACAATCCTTGCCAGAAAACCAGCAGCTTGGTATGATATGGGGATGTAGTTCATCAACATATGGAAGATTAATGTTTCCCATCCCTGATGTGGAAAAAGAAGAGCAGAAGGCTAAGAACAGAAATGTGAGGAAACAGAACAAGGGAAACAGCAGAAGAGTTTCCCCCTGTAAAAACACTGAAATAGCGAAGAGGTAGGAAAAGAAACAACTGAGGGCATAATCCCAATGGCAAGAGGGCAAAACTGAAGTCAAAAAAAAAAAAAAAAAAAAGCAATGAACTGTTGCAATGGTAGCAGAGATGTCAAGGATGATGGCATTCTACAGATTATCAGTAACATTGGTACAGCACGAATAATCCAAATAGGCATATTCCAAAGCCCATATTTATTTAATACCTTTAATAGGCCAGTGAAACACATCACTGAGGACAGAAGCTAGTTTAGAGGACCCTAAAGCAGAGTTGGCTAGAAAAGTTAAGAGTAAGTAATACTCTTTCATCATAGTCATAAAAGCAGAAGAAGTATGGCAGGTGGAGGAGAAGGATTTGTTCAGGAATAATAAAGTTTGAGACAGGATACAACATGAGATTAAAATACAATATAATTAAACAAATAAAACCATTTAACACACAGGTTAAAACACAGACAGATAAGATTAAATAACCATTATAGATGTAAATCATCCAGACATAAATTAAATATATCAATTTAAAAGTCATAGTTTAAGCTGAAATGGGTAGGCTTGGCAGAAGCAAAAGATCATTAATACAGTGTGTGCCTCGGGTTACGAAATTAATTCGTTCCGCGGCAATTTCGTAACCCGAAAAACCTTCGTAACCCGAATTGCCAGAGCGCTAATGGGGAAAAAAGCCGCGGCTCTGCCGCGCTCCATTTAAACAGCGCCGGCGTTTTTTCGTAACCCGAAAAAACGTTCGTAACCTGAAACAATAAATCCCTATGGGATTTTTTCGTATCCCGAAAATGCGTAAGCTGGGTAATTCTATCCCGAGGTACCACTGTACTGTTTTAAATCCATGCAGCATATTTAGTTTTCAAATCTCTCCCACAGGTCTTCTGGCTGGCTGAAGGAATGTCCCCTGAGGATCTGACTGTATAGGACAGATGTATGGGAAAAGCTGATCCCTAGGTAATCTGGACCCAATGATTCAGGGCTTAAAAGTATAATCAACTTTGTATTTGCCTGGAAACTAACTGGCAATCATTAGAGTAATTTTAATATTTGTAATATACTCATGGCTGGATGTACCTGTGATGAATCGGGCTGCCATATTTGAACTACTGGAATTTCCAAACTTGGTACAAAGATAGCCCAATGTACAGCAAATTGTAGAAATCCAATGCACTAACATATTTAGATCTTCCAATTCTATGAAGAAGCATAGCTGCTGTACAGCCAAAGCTTATAAATAAGCACTCCTGACTGTCACATCTACCTGAGCTAACATGTGGAGCGATGGGTTCAGAACCACTACCCAAGCTGTAAACACTGTCTTTCAGGGGAGTGTAACCCCATTCAGAACGGTTGACACACTCCAAAATGTTGAATGCAAAGGGAAGGTGCCAGTGGTAAGAGTATGATACATGATGGGTATATTTCTGTCTTCCTCCTGCCTCTTGGATGAACTCTCTACACTTCTGAACTCTCCAAACCGGCAACCCATTCTCTGATCCAATTCCTACTCGTCTTCTAATCCTATAGCTCCCTCCTTTCTGCCCTCGCTTTTCCATACTTCAATCTCTCTCTCTCTACAGCTCCTTCCCTTCGGACTTCAAACATGCTCTCATTTCCCCAATTCTGAAAAAACTTCTCTTGACCCCTCCTCTTTGTCTAGTATCATCCGATTTCTCTTCTTCCCTCTTTCTAAGGTTTGGAACGGGTTGTTTATTCCGCTGTCTTGAGTTTCTTGAAGCCAACTCCACCTTGATCCCTTCAGTCTGGTTTCCGCCAAGGCATCTACAGAGACAGCTCTTACAGATTTCGAATGACCTTTTACAGGCCAAGCTAATGGCTTTACTCTGTACTCATCCTTCTTGATTTGTCTGCTGCCTTTGACACTGTTGATCACTGTCTTCTAGTTGATATACTTTCTGACCTTGGTTCTCAGACTCTGTTCTCGACTGGTTTAGATCTTACTTGTCGCAGATCTTTTGCAGTACAGTAGTTGCAGGGGGCTGACTTCTTCTCCTGTTTCTTTATCTGTAGGAGTTCCCCGGGGCTCGTCTGGGTCCCCTTCTGTTTTCTCTCTACACACTGTCCTTAGGAAAACTCATTAGCTCTTTGGCTTTTCCTACAATCTGTATGCCGATGACACCCAGCTGTATCTTCCGCCCCTGACCTTTCTCCAGGCTTGAACAGCAAGTTTCATCTTGCCTCACAGCTGTCTCGCAGTGGATGCGCCATCGGCGTTTGAAGCTCAACATGTCCAAGACAGAGCTTCTTGTTTTCCTCAGCCCACCCTTCAACTCTCTTTTCTGTCTCTGTAGACAACATTTCTATCAACCAGCAGCAAGCCGCAGTCTTGGTTTATCTTTGACTCTTCTCTGTCGTGTATCCCTCAGATCCAGACCACAGCCAAGGCTTGTAGATTCTTTTTTTACAATATTGCCAAAATCCGACCATATCTCTCCGCCTCTACTGCCAAGATCGGGTCCATGCCCTATGATCTCACGACTGAATTACTGTAATGTCCTCCTGGCTGGGCTCCTCGTTCTCAACTCCGTCCTTTAATCTCCTGTCGATTCAGCTGTATGCATTATCACTACTGCCCAGCGCTCTGACCACAATCTCTCCTGTGTTGGCATCCCTCACTGGCTCCCCTCCTTCCGCATTCAGTAAAGCTCCTGCTGTCGACATTTAAAGCCCTCCATGACTGGTCCCTCCTTACTTATCAGACCTCTTTCCCTCACCTTCCCACCAGCCCCCGTTCTGGTAGTCAAGGCTGCTGTCTCACCCAGGATTTCCTCGCCCATCTTGGATTCGCCCCTTTCACTTGCTGCCCCTCCACTCCTGGAACTCTCCCCCACAAGCAAGAGCCATCACTTCTTTAACCAGCTTCAAAACGAGTTGAAAACCATCTGTTCAGAGAAGCCTCCCAGGCATTGCATATTTGTCGCTTACTACTTGATGTTCTTTTGGTGCCTGTTTATCAAACCATTTCCTGATGCATGTACTGTATATGCATTATCTACTTGAGAGTATGTTATTCCCCTGGAAAATGGATTAACCATCCATAAGAACCCAAGCCCTCCCTCCAGTCCATCTGCCTTGGTCCAGGCCTTGGAGGTAAAGAGGAACTGGCGGACCTCTTACCCTTCCCTCCACCATCTTTTTCTCCTTCGTGTCATGTCTTTTTAGATTTGTAAGCCCGAGGGCAGGAACTGTCTAACTAAAAAATTGCATGTACAGCGCTGTGTAAATTTACAAGCGTTCATAAATTGTTAATAATAATAATAATACAGTGGATCCTCGGTAACGCGGGGGTTCCGTTCTGGACCCCCCGCGTATACCAAAATCCGTGATGCTCAAGCAGTATTCTGCCAAGGGCGGCGTGCGTGCACGTGCACCACCATGGACAGAAAAGTCCCCTTCCGCTTTCCCCTCCTTCCTAACTCCCTCCCTCCCCCCCCCCCAAAACTAACCTACCTTCCCTCCCTCCCTCCCCCCTCTCCTTACCTGGGTCGCCCCGCTGCCCGCCGCGTCCTCGCTGGCTCGCCGCTGTAAGGTGGCCTGGATGCAGCCTGGAGGTCTTCTGGCCTCCAGGAGCAGCACCCAGCCGTTTTGTAGCGGGGAGGCCGAGGCCGCAAGGGAGAAAGAGGCTTGGGCCTCGTCCTCCTCGCGGCCTCGGTCTCCGCCACCGCAAAATGGCCGGCTGCTGCTCCTGGAGGCCAAGGGGCCTACAAGCTGCAGCCGGCTCTTTAAGAGAGGCGGCGACCAGGAGGACGAGGCCAGGCCCCGTTGCTCCCCGGTCGCCACCGCTCAGGAAGAGCCGGCGTGCACCTGGAGGACAGGGGCCCTTGTCTCCAAGCTGCAGCTGGCGCTTTAAGAGAGGCGGCGACCAGGGAGGAGGAGGCCAGGCCCCGTTCTCCCTGGCCGCCGCCGCTGAGGAAGAGCAGGCTGCAGCCTGGAGGACAAGGGGCTCTTGTCCTCCAAGCTGCAGCCGGTTCTTTAAGAGAGGCGGTGACCAGGGAGGAGGAGGCCAGGCCCCATTCTCCCTGGCCGCCGCCGCTCAGGAAGAGCCAGCTGCAGCTTGGAGGACAAGGGGTCCTCCAAGCTGCGCCGGCTCTTTAAGAGAGGCGGCGACCAGGGAGGAGAGGCCAGGTCCCGTTCTCCCCGGTTCCGCTGCTGAGGAAGAGCCAGCTGCAGCCTGGAGGACAAGGTGGCCTGCAGGCGAGCCTGCTCTCCTTCGGCGCGGTGACGGAGGAAGGGGGCTTGGCCTCGTCCTCCTGGTCGCCGCCTCTCTTAAAGAGCCGGCTGCAGCTGTGTAGGCCCCTTGGCCCCAGGAGCAGCAGCCGGCCATTTTGCGTGGGCGAGACCGAGGCCGCGAGGAAGACGAGGCCAAGCCTCTTCTCCCTGTGCGGCCTCGGCCTCCGCCGCTACAAAACGGCTGGTGCTGCTCCTGAGGCCAAGAGACCTCCAGGCGGCATCCAGGCCACTTACAGCGGCAGCAGCGAGGACGCGGCGGCAGCGGGGCGACCCAGGTAAGAGGAGAGAGGGAGGGAAGGTAGGTTAGTTTTAGGTAGGTAGGTAGGTAGGTAGGAAGTTAGGAAGGAGGGAAAGAGGAGGGGAGGAGAGGGCTTTTTTGTTAAAGGCGGCGCGCGTTCACGCGCCCCACCATTAGGAAACAACTTCCGGGTTTGCCATGCGCGTATGCTCAAATACGCGTATGGCAAATCCGCGTATAGGGAGGATCCATTGTATAAGAAATAGTTGCTGGGGCGATGGCAACCAAGGATCAAGGAGCATACAATAGCATTAGATGAAGACAATAGGATACTCAACTCATCAACTGACATGAATAAATGGAGACATGGGAGAATAGGGAATATGTGGGTGGCAGAATGATTAGAGTAGATGACTGCTGCATTTAACTATCCAAAGTCACACTGCTTTTAAAATGGTAAGAGAATGAGATAAAGCCTGGACAATTAATTTCAAAAGGCCTGGGAAAATGCATTTTGAAAGTAATTAAAAAATTAGAAAACATTTCCTATTACATTTCTTCCTCCAATAAAAAGCACCATTTCCATTCATCATTACATTATTTTTGAAATATAACTTTCTTGCATCTTCATTAAAGAAAAAAAAGTAAAGTATAACTGCCATTTCTAACTTCATGGAGAAATAGGAGAGGATTCATTTCTAGGTGATGAGATCAGTAAGGATTTGTTGTTGTTCTTGAGCCATTCAGCTATACATGTAAATGAGTGGAACTACTGAAGGGAGAGTCAGAACCTGAACTGAGAGGGCTGAGCACCTAATTTGTCGACAAGTAATAGCACCCAACACTAATCTACCACAGGACAGACCAAAAACAGACCTAAAAATGAGTAGTGGTAAAATACAGCTCCCAGGTAAAACCACTCAGTACCTTGCCAATGAACCACAACCTGCCCTTTCAAAAACTCTAGGTGGCAGGCCTTTACTTGCCCAGGGACAGTCCCTTCAGTTTAAACCATTTCTCACCCATAATAGGACACATAACAAGGAGGTACAGGAACAAGATCTTGCCACAAACCCAGATGCTAAATCGGTCCATAAATTTGTTCTGCAGCAGCATTACAGAGTCTAATAATGCCACACATAACATTAGAAATACCTTCACTTGCTCATCATCTAATGTGAGATATTCCATCTTCTGTGAACAATCCTGGGCTATATGCTGCCGCAAAGGAGGTGAATGTTATTTTAACCTGTATAAATAGAAGCATGATTTCCAAATTGAGGGATGTAATAGTCTCACTATTCTGTGCTGATCAGGCCTTGTTTGAAGTACTGTGTTCAGTCCTGGGTGCATCATTTTAAAAAGGACATAGACACGCGGGCATAGGTTCAGAGAAGGGCAACAAAGATTATAAAATGTATAACAAGGCATGGGCATGTTCATCTTGGTGAGAAGACTGAGGGATGACATGACTGCACTCTTTAAATACTTCAATGGCACATTCAACCACATCTGCCTTGGCGTATATATCTGTCTACAGAGGTTTCACTCCACACACTTGATGAAGTTAGACTGTAACCCATAAAAGCATAAGCATTTAGTCCACAAAAGCGTATGCTTGAAATTTCATTTCCCAGATAGTCTCAAAGATGCTACTGAATTCCTTTATGCCTTTTTCAAATAAATATGCTTAGATCTGAGGACAGGGATAAATTGAAGATAGAAACTCTGGAGTTAAGGAGTAGACAGAAAGGAATCAGTGGGCTGAAGTTCATGGAGGGAGCAAGAGGCAAAATAAAGTGAAGGTGAACAAGGCAAGGACCAGATAAAGGAAAGACCACAGCAGAGAGTCAGAGACAATGTTCAGATAACTGATTACTTCAGTAGCTATCATGTTAGTGGAGGAGTAAATCCACTCTGCATTTTATACCAAACTTTAAAGGAGTTATCTAAGGTTCTGGCAGTGCATGGAGGAGTCTGTCCAAAGGAGGAATTCAGAGACAGGAGATAGGAAAAGGTTCTCAAAATGAATGTTAAAAGTGCAATACTTTACTTCCCTCTGGAGTAAAAAGAACCCGGAAAAACCAGGTTCTTTTTGTGTACACGGGACGCTGCCATTGTTGCGCTGGCGCATGCACTAGGGTTATGGACTGTGTGCTCGCCGCTCAGTCCCGAACCCTTGTATCGCCGCCGCCACACCACAAAGGGCCCATCTGTCTTGGGCTGATATTATGAAGAATGTTGTCAGAATGTTCCTCAGAGAGGAAGATGATGAGTCAGGAAGCAGGACCTGAAATAATGACAGATAGGGGAGGAAAGAAGGGGGAGATACAGAACAGCAATGCTTGACTGCTGTGTGCCTTTAAGTCATTTCCAACATATGGTGAACCTAAGGTAACCCTGTCACAGAATTTTCTGAGCATGAGTCTTACCCAAGGCACTTTACAGACCGCCCAAAAAGGGCGGTTTGCTGGCACCTCCATTTCTGCCGCCGGGAAGCCTCAGCCTCCAAACGGTGAGGGTTCCCGGCGGCGGAAAAAGAAGCCGCAAAAAGCGGCTTCTTTTCCCGTCATGCTTATGATGCTGCAAGGCGCCAATGGCGCACTTGTGGCGTCACAAGTGAGCTGCGACGTGCGGACACTAAGCATCCAGCATGTCAAGATGGCGGTGCCCGTGTGTATAGGGCGCTGCCATTTTGTACGTGCTCGGCACGTACTAGGGTTAGGGCGTCCGGAAGGGACGTTCTTTCGTAACCCTAGTACATGCCAAGCATGTACTTTTTGCCCGTGCAGAATGGGCCCAAGTTCACTCAGTGGGTTCCCGTGGTTGAACAGGGATTCAAAACCTGGTCTCCAGAGTCATATTCCAATGCTCAATCCATGCCATGCTGACTCTCCAGAACAGCAATGGGGGAAGCAAAGAGAGGATAGTTTAAACAGAAGACACAGCAGCAGATTGAGGGAGATGGGTAAGGAAAAGAAATAAAAGAATCCAGAAGGCCTGTACTATACCTATGTTTCAGAAAGATTGCATGATTCCCTTGAAATCTGGAGTGCGGGACAGAGCACTGGCACTTGCTAGTACAGATTCTAGAGAACAGGATGAATTCATTGCTTGAACATACTAAGAAGCCATTTTAAAATATTTTGTATGGCAAAAGTGGGAACTGCCTTTACAAAGAAATGTTAAAATGTTGGATTTCCCTATAACAATTGTTGGACACCAGCACTGTGTCTACACAGTGCAAAAGGAGCAAAGAGATGTATTTCACTTTTTCCTAAACTGGTTTATATTTCATATGAAATTTTTTTTGAAGTTTTCTACATAATAATAATAATAATAATAATAATAATAATAATAATATAAAGTTTATTTATATCCTGCCCCTCTATAAGATACAAGTAAAAGCAGCATATCATTCCAATCTGCAGCATAGTAAACTGTTATTATATCACTACTACATATTTGTGCTGACAGTTGCTTATGACAGAAGCATTTGCTGCTACATTTTTGATTGGGAAGACAAACCAACTTCTCAGTTGTTTTTATGATCAGTCCTCACATCCGACCTAGGAAAGAAAAAGAAAAAAAAAAAGAATTTGATATAACATAAATTAAGGGTATAGTATGGGCAACTCCACATACAGATATCTATTTCTTATAATTGTGAATGCTGCTCCTATTTTTTAAAATTGTGCCACAGTTTCAGAGTAAATTGTGACTAATCGTACTGCTTCTCAGAAAAACTCGCTTTGTTCCTGTTGTGCAAGTCCTCTAACCTTTCAAATGTTATTTCAATTACTTTGAATGGGTGGGGTGTGTATAATCCTGGGTAACATCCCTGTGGGTGTGTTATTATCCACACTGTCAGTCCTTCCCTCCTCATTGTGATGTAGCCTTAATGACAGTTTGACATGGCTGAAAACCTTCAAGCTGAATGATGCCTTAGCTGATGCAATCCTTAGAATAAAAGCATTTTTGGTGGGCTTCCGGCGGGTGAGTGCAGGCGCAAGGAGCAAGTTGGTGGAGCTCCGCCAGCTCGCTCTTTTCGGAGGTCTTGAAAGCCAAAAACGCAAACAGCAAATGAGACTGAACTTTGGCAAGTGTCTTACAGGCACATTAGCTTTACACTGCGACTCTCCCTGGCACGGGAGAGGCGTTGGACCTCAAAAAGGCCTGAACCCACTCAGTGTGTCCACAACAGAGTTGGTTCCAGCTGATATCAGTGGCGTCTTGACACATAGGAAAATCCCGGAGCCAGCTCAAGCTGTGACTGCTGGGTACGGGGGGGGGGGGGGTCAAGAGAGCCCAACTCTCCGCAAACGCTGAGGAAAAGCTGAGGCATTCAAGCGCCAGCCACCTGCATTAAAACTGAAGATAAAAGCTGAAGAGTCTCCAGCATGAGAAGGGTGAGTGGGAAAATGCTTGGAGCTATTGGAATCAAAAAAGCAGAGAGTACTTCAATTAACCCGACACTTACAAGTCAGCTCTTTGAAGTCTTGCAAGCTCTGAGCTTAAAACGACATAGAGAAAGAAACTACTGCCAATGAGGTGCTAGAAGCTTAAGAAGGCTTCAGAGAAGCTTGCGAAAGGCACAGAGAAAGGCTATGTAAGGCGCTATAGCGACGAGTGCATTGGGGCGCCGTTGTCACGTGAGGGGTGGTGCTTCCAGACGCCCCTTGCCCCTCACACGTGACAAGGGCGTCAAAATGGCGGCGCCCTGTACAGATTAGTGCACTGCGGCATCACAATGGCACCACAAAAAGAACCCACACGGTTTGTCTGCTGCAGCTTTCTCGTGCAGCAAAGCAAGGTGCGGGCAGACCACCCTTTTTGGGCGGTCTGTACCCCACCGTAACTAATTTGTAAAAACCTCTAAAGAAAGGAAGATAAATAAGGACCCTCCCTGATAAATTAAAACAAGGAGTAAGTAGAAAGATTAGAGACAAAAGACAAGAGAGAAAGAGAAAGGAAAGAGAAACAAAGAGAAAGGAAAAGAAAGAAGGGGAGGACTCCAGTTTAGAGTAACCACTCAACTAAGTAATACTTAGTAATACTTGTTAAATTGTACTTTAATAAGTATTAAATTATGGCATAAATTATGGAGGTTGGGAATGGACAGACGCTTCCTGATCTTAATTAAGAATTTATACTCAGATACTACTATCCAAGTAAGGTTAAGTAACACAGGACAATTATTAGAAGAGGTTAAAACTTCCAAGGGTGTGAGACAAGGCTGTCTGCTTGCCCCATTTTTGTTTAAAATATATGTAAATGATATAATTGCTCATCTGGTCAATAACTCTAATTTTCCTGTGTCCTTGGGAAATTGGAAAATTAATATTTACTATATGCAATGATATGGTCCTTTTGGCACAAAATTTAATATGTATGAGAAGATTATTGAAAACTTTTGGGGAAGTATGTAACAAAGAACAACTCTTTGGCAAACATCCACCCAAACATAAATGGGTACTGAATAGAACAGGTCAAGCAATTTAAATACTTAGGGGTTTGCTTTTCTGAAAATGGCTCATGGAATAGCTACTTGACAGCTGTAAATTTGAAGGCACAATGATCTATTTAAACTATCTTAAAATTTGCTAGAGTCAAAGGTGGAAATGAAAATGTGCCAATTGTAAGGGTTTATGTGGCAAAGGTCATATCACAGATTACATATGGAGCAGAGGTATGGGGAAATATTAAGGCAAATAAATTAGAGATCTTACAAAATAAATTTTTAAGAACAATATTGGGCCTTCCACCAGGAGTAGCAATCAGCTATATGCGAGCAGAAGTTGGATTAATGCCTATAACTTATTACCTCTTATATGCATCATTTATTTATTTTTTAAAACTGAAATATTCGGTCAATGAATTAGTAACTCGCGCTGTAGATGAACAAAGAGGTTCTATCTATAAAATTCATGGCTATTAGAATGTAAGGCAAATTTGAAGAAATTTGGCCTGGACCCTATAATTCTAAAATCTGGTGATATACAGCATAGTAGGAAACTCATCAAAGAAAGGATGCAAGAGCATTATGCTCTGCGGGATATTAATGTCATTAGAGCTTCAAAGTTCTCTTCTAGTTTCCCTTTTCTAAAAGTATGTTTTGGAGAGGAAAAATATTTATCAGAAATAACTGAACTTCTTCTTCATAGGGCTTTTATAGCCCTACGATTCCAGACAATGAAAACCAACTACATTAATAATAATAATAATAATAATAATAATAAAATTTATTTAAGTTTTCCTGCCTCTCCCAATGGATCAAAGCGGGGTTACAGGCTACTAAAAACAAGTACATACAATAATCTTATAAAATACAAAGACGATATTACATAACATAAATCCATCAAACATCCAGGGGAAAGGCAGAATATTACTGTCAAACAGGCATATTGGTCTTCACTCCTCGAGGGGGAAAGCTTGATGAAAGAGTACAGTTTTAAGTCTCTTTTTAAATGTTTCCAAGGGGGTTGTGAGACAGAACTCGTCAGGAAGACTATTCCACATCCTTGGAGCCATTGTTGTAAAGGCCTTTTGGGATGAGGAAACATATTTGGAAGATGGTGTTTCCAATAAGTTTTTACCAGATGTTCTAAGTGTGCAGGGCGGATCATACGGGGAGATGTGGTCCCTCAAGTAACTCGGGCCCAAGCCATGTAGGGCTTTATAGGTAATAACCAACACTTTGTATTGTGCCCAGAAGCGAATAGGCACATTGAGGGAAATATAAAAAGATTTCCAAGGAGCAGCATATTTGCATTTGTGGAAGTGGGGATATTGAAGACATCATACACTATATGCTATATTGTAAGATATTTAAAACCCCAAGAGATAAGTTTCTGAAGAAAAGTTTAGAACTTGTATCTAAAAAAATTGACTTGGAGAAAATCACTTACTTGTTAGCTAATACAACTAAGTCTGTCATGTTCAACACTGCTAGATTTGCTGTTAAAGCAGCTAAACGTAGGTTATACTTTGAGGATAAAGGCCTCCATGGGAATCTGCAGTACACAGATTATATTAATTTTAATAGAGTATGGAAAATTGTGATGTTTTAGTATGAAATAAGACTTATAGAGTGAACTCTTTGTTTGCGAGAGAGCAAAATATACCAAGAGACGTTGTGGTTTATTTTATTAGGAAAAAGACCAAGGACAATGTCCTCTTCCTAAGTTATCAGAAGAATCTCATAATAGAAGATAAACTAATTAAAATTTATAAGGACATACCAAAGAGGATTTTGAAAAAAATGGGATGATTACAAATTCTTAACAGTACAATTGAGTAAGAAAAAGATACTTTACAAATGAGAAAAGTTAGAAGCAATCTTGGTGAACTATAAGCAAAAATGGTATAAACTTAATACAATGCAGAAAGCAAAAGATTTTTGGAAGAAATATGGGCAAGAAATCCAAAATACATTTTTAGAAGAAATAAAATACAACCACAACCACAGAAAAATGGAAACCATAGAACCATGAAAACCAGAAGTCAAACTGAAAAAGAGGCTGCTCAAGAAGAAGAAGGAAAATCTGGAGATGCTGAAGAAGAAGAAAACCTAGATGAAAATTTGAATGATGAGGAAGTAATGGAAGAGGATTTAGATACAGAGGGAAAAGAAGAGCTCGAGCTGTCTAAAGAGGAAACAGAAGAAGAAAACTGAGACTAGATAACCAAGTAAAAGACAAGACCTGAAACTAAGTTTAAACACTACTCTAAACAATGATGTTTAAAGCTAATTTGAATATTCTCTCCTGGAATGTAAAAGGAATGAACGGCCCAGTTAAAAGAAAATGGGTGTTTCATCATCTTGGAAAAATAAAGCTGGACTTACAGGAGACACGAATAAAATTAAAAGATAACAAACTTCTTGAGTATGCAGCTGAAAAGACAAAAAGAGGTTTTGTTCTATATGTTAACCATAAAATAAAAAGCAAAGAGATGCTTAAAGATAAAAACGGACAATACATTACTATAGAAGCTGATATACAAAATAAAAAAAAAATTAGTTGTGGGAGTTTACACCCCTCAGTCCAAAAAAAGCAAATTCCTTCAGGGATTACTCAAAGTGAGTCTCAATTTCTCTTATGATAATATTATTTTACTAGGGGATTTCAATGGTGTGTGGGACCCCAAGATTGATAAAATATCGGTTAGAAGTATTTTGGATACACATGGTAAACTTCCAAATTCCTTTTTTCTTCTCTTAGGCCTGTTACAGACTGCCAAAATAAAGCTGCTTTGGGTCTCTTTGGAGGTATGCTATTTAAATGATGCATGGGTCAAGAGTCCAGAGGTTGCGCCAAAGCCACACTCCATTCCTAAGCACTGGAGTGCAGCTTTGGTGCAGCTTCCGGATTCTTAGGATGCATGCATCATTTAAATAACATACCTCCAAAGAGACCCAAAGCAGCTTTATTTTGGCAGTCTGTAACAGGCCCCAGAGACTTTAGAGTTAATAGATGTATGGAGACTTAAAAATGGGAATGCAAAAGACTTTACTTTTTTTCCTGACCGTCACTTTTCGTATTCTAGGATAGACATGTGCTTCACAACGAAAAGTCTTTGCAAAGATATCATGAATATGGAATATGGAATATGGAAATACTAGCCAAAACCCTTTTGGACCACAATCCGATTGTGGTGTCCCTGAGACACATTCTACTAGAGAGTATAATTGGAGACTACAAGATTACCTCCTTCAAAATAAGACTACATTAGAGGAAGCTAAAAAGACCCTCCAACTTTACTTTAAAGAAAACAATAAAGATGATCTTGACAAAATAATAATATGGGCAGCCTCCAAGGCCACAATGAGAGGTTCACTAAAAAATTGCATATTAAAAAGACAAAAGAGAGACAGAACTCAAGAACTAATGCAAGATCTAAAGCAAAAAGAACAAGCTCTCCAACAAAACCTCTCTAACAAAAAGTTCCAATCTGAAATAAAGATTTTAAAACAACAAATGACACAGAGATGGACTGAAGAGATCAAGCAAAAAATAAACTTTGCAAAATTAACACATTTTCAATTCACCAACAAAACAGGAAAGTGGCTAGCCCACAAACTAAGGAAAGAAAAAGAGAAGCAAGTAATAACAAAAATAAGACAAGGAACAAAAATGTTAACTAGGCAAGATGAAATTAAAAAAAGTTTTTGAAAGTTACTATCAAGCTCTTTACAAAAGTAGTATGATCAATGTCAAAGACATAATGGAATATATAGAAAAAACAAAATTTCAACCATTAAACAACAAGCAGAAAGAAATGTTAAACCATTCCATAACAGTAACAGAGGTTAAAGATGCTATAAACTAATTAAAAAAAAGGTAAATCTCCTGGTCCTGACTCAGCTCCATTTTCTATTATAAAGAACTTCAGGATATCATTATTCAACCTTTACAACAGGCAATGAATGCCATCTATGAGGGAAATTTACCACACACGTGGGATGGGGCAAATATTGTTTTGATTCCGAAAGAGGACCATTTGAATCCAGAAAACTATAGGCCCATATCCCTCTTAAATATGGACTATAAAATCTTTGCCACTATTCTAACAGATTTTAGAAGATTCTAACAGATTGAATCCACGACGATCAAAGGGGTTTTTTGCCAAAGAGGCAAATAAAGGACAATACAAGACAAATGAAGTTTATCGCAAGGGCCCTAAAACGGGCCCGTTGCGTTCTAAAACAGGTGCGCGCACGGGTGTGCACGTAACAGGACAGGGCTAAGAATGGGAGTTTACCACACCCTGGAACGCTGCCGCCAAGTGTTCCAGTCGCGTCCTACATCCGTTCCAGAGGGAGCCATTTCTGAAAACGCTTTGGAAGAGTTCTCAGAAATGGCGCCCTCTGGAACGAATGTAGGACGCAACTGGAATGCTCAGCGGCTTTAAAGAAGCTAGATATGGGACAAAGGTTTTTGAAATGGACTAAGGCAATCTATGACAGACAGAAAGCAAGAACTATTATCAATAACGAAGAAACAAACCTAATTGATATACAAAAGGGGACAAGGCAAGGCTGTCCCTTGTCCCCCCTTCTGTTCATTTTGATAATTGAGTTGCTGATGATTAATATAAGAAACAATGTGGACATAAAATGTGTTAAAAGGTGCTGAATTCAAGATCTGTGCCTTCGCTAATGATTTGTTAATATCACTAAGCGATCCTCTTGGTGACATTACAACTTTACAAAAAGAATTGGAGAAATTTGAAAAAATATCAGGTTTAAAAATTAACAAACATAAAACTGCAATTATGACAAAAATGTTAAAGATGAAGTGAAATTAAGTGCCACTTCTGGTTTTCAATTGAGTAAAAAAGTTAAATACCTAGGGGTAGTATTAACAAAAAAAATATGGATTTATTTGGCAATAATTATAAAAAATGCTGGGCAAAGATAAAGGAAGACTTACACAAATGGAAAGAACATAAATTTTCTTTACTTGGCAGGATTGCTGCAGTGAAAATGACAATCTTCCCAAAAATATTACTGTATATACTCATGTATAAGTCTAGAAATTTAGGTCAAAAATTGACCCCAAAAACCTAAGTCGAGTTATCCATGGGTCAATGTAAGTATTGTATCTTAACTCTTATTTAAAAGAAGGAACCATCCTCAGGTGAAAGGCAAGTATATAATCTGACCAGGAAGCACTGACCCCCTCTACTCTCTTGTCCACCCAACCTTAAGAGTAAGCACAAAGATTTATGTCTGCTGGAATGTTGGAAGTTCTTAGACATTGTTTTGCTTTGCTTCATCCTTTAGATCCTTTGTTATATGCCCTTAGGTTTTACCCTCGACTTATCCAAGGGTCATATCAAAATCCATAATTTTGGCACTCAAATCTGCTCTCGACTTATACATGAGTTGACTTATAGTCGAGTATATACGGGTATTTTTTCCCAAAACATTCTCATTATCCAAAATAATTTGGTGTTTCAAAATTGGCAAAAAGATATAAATTCTTTCATTTGGGAGGGGAAAAGGCCACGAATCAGGCTAAAGTACCTACAAGATTCCACTGATAGAGGAGATGTTGCCCTCCCAAACCTTAAACTTTGTTACGAAGCATGAGGTTTGTGTTGGTTGAAGGAATGGTTTGCTTTGCAAAATACTAATTTACTTAAACTGGAAGGTTCAAATCTCAGGTTCGGGCTGCATACATACCTTTTTTACGACAAAGTGAAAGTCAATAGAAATTTCAAAAATAATTTGGTTAGAAACTCCCTTTATATGATTTGGTGTAAGTACAAAAAGTTAATCTGTTCAGGGATCCCTTTATGGTGCTCCCCACATGAGGCTTTATTTAGAAGTGATCCGTGGGGAAACGAAAATTGGTTAAAATAGGCTGAACTGTTAAAACCATCCCAGGGAACATTCGTAATGAAATCTCTAGATGTTCTAAGAGCGGAAAGTAAAGTGAATAATTGGTTTCTATATTTTCAGCTCAAGGAGAGACTCAAAGCTGATCTTAAATCATGCGGGATATGGAGTGACAGATCTGAATTTGAAGATCTTATATGGTCAAAAAAGGGTGTCTCGATTACACAGAGGATGAAACTGTAAAAGCAAACATGGTGTCTTGGGCACAAGACATGGGAAGAACGTTGTTTTTAAAACAATGGGAAACTACATGGATGAAAAGAGTGAAATACACTTTGTGCCAGGAGATAAGGGGAAATTATTATAAATTATGTTACCGATGGTACTTAACACCCACAAAAA
>NC_056523.1:86780719-86830521 GCF_019175285.1 Sceloporus undulatus | reverse complement strand
TCATTGTCTGGTGGCCCCGTTTTCCCCTAGAAATCTACACTTTCTGCCATGTATCCAAGAATTAGCTAATCTTGCTGTCTTAGTTTTCTTGTTAATTATCAAACCAAGTACTTCATACATTTTAACATCCACTCATCAAAATTTGAACATTCTTATTTCCAAGACCTCGGCTATACAATTCGGCTGATGAAATCATATAAAATAAAATACACCCCTTTTTTTTTCTAAATCATCATTGATCAGTGTAACAGAAGTATTTTGGGCTTAACCCCAAATTAATGCAGTAACTTATAATCCATTTACGGATGTTTAAACCAATATTGATTATTATTATTATTAACCTTTATTTAAAAGCCTGTAAATTACACAGCACTGTTACATACAATCTTTTTAATTGGAGGTTCCGGCCCTAGGGTTACAATCTAAAAAGACAACCACACAAAAGGAGAAGGAAGGGTGGTGGGGAAGGGGGCCCTCTAGTAGGATAATACTATAAAAATACAGTCAATACAGAAATGATTCAATAAACAGACAACAAAGAACATCAAAAGCAAGGTGACAATTATGCAATGCCTGGGAAGCTTTTATTTTGATCCCTTTTTTTAATGCACGCCAGCATTTGTTGCTGGAGTTCCAGTAAATTTTACAATTTTGTGGGGGGTTAAGTACCAGCGTAACATAATTTATAATAATTTCCCCTTTATCCCTGGCACAAAGTGTATTTCACTCTTTCATCCATGTAGTTTCCCATTGTTTAAACAACGTTCTTCCCATGCGTTGTGCCCAAGACACCATGTTTGCTTTACAGTTTCATCCCTGTGTAATCGGAGACCCCTTTTTTGACCATATAAGATCTTCAAACAGATCTTCACTCCATATCCCGCATGATTTAAGATCAGCTTTGAGTCTCTCCTGAGCTGAAAATATAAAACATTATTCACTTTACTTCTCGCTCTTAGAACATCAGAGATTCATTCGAATGTTCCCTGGGATGGTTTTAACAGTTCAGCCTATTTTAACCAATTTTGTTCCCCACGGATCACTTCTAAATAAAGCCTCAGGTTGGGGAGCACCATAAAGGGATCCCTGAACAGATTAACTTTTTGTACTTACACCAAATCAATAAAGGGAGTTTCTAACCAATTTTTTTGAAATTTTATGGACTTTCACTTTGGTCTAAAAAAAGGTATTAGCAGCCCGAACCTGAGATTGAACCTTCCAGTTTAAGTAAATGAATATTTTGCAAAGCAAACCATTCTTCAACCAACACAAACCTCATGCTTCGTAACAAAGTTTAAGGTTTGGAGGGCAACATCTCCTCTATCAGTGGAATCTTGTAGGTACTTTAGCCTGATTCGTGGCTTTTTCCCTCCCCAAATGAAAGATTATATCTTTTTGCCAATTTTTGAACACCAATATTTTGGATATGAGATGTTTTGGGAAAAATACCCGTATACTAGACTATAAGTCACTCATGTATAAGTCAGAGCAGATTTGAGTGCCAAATTATGGATTTTGATATGACCCTGGATAAGTCGAGGGTAAAACCTAAGGGCATATAACAAAGGATCTAAAGGATGAAGCAAAGCAAAACAATGTCTAAGAACTTCCAACATTCCAGCAGACATAAACTGTTTGCTTTGACTCTTAAGGTTGGGGGGACAAGAGAGTAGAGGGGGCAGTGCTTCCTGTCAGATTATATACTTGCCTTTCACCTGAGGATGGTTCCTTCTTTTAAATAAGAGTTAGATACAATACTTACATTGACCATGGATACTCGACTTAGGTTTTTGGGGTCAATGTTTGACCTAAATTTCTAGACTTATAAATAGTATATACAGTAATATGTTTTGGAGATTGTCATGTCACTGCAGCAATCCTGCAAGTAAAGAAAATTATGTTTCTTTCCATTTGTGTAAGTCTCTTTTATCTTTGCCCAGCATTTTTTAAAGTAGTGCCAATAATCCATTTTTTTTTTTTGTTAATACTACCCCTAGGTTTTAACTTTTTTACTCAATTGAAAACCAGAAGTGGCACTGTAATTTCACTCATCTTAACATTTTGTGTCAGAATGTGCGTTTTGATTTGTTAATTTTTAAACCTGATTTTTCAATTTCTCCAATTCTTTTTGTAAAGGTGAAGTCACCAAGAGGATCGCTTAGTGATATAACAAATCATTAGCAAGGCACAATCCTGAATTCAGCACCTTTAAACACATTTTATGTCCACATTGTTTCTTATATTAATCATCAGCAACTCAATTATCAAAATGAACAGAAGGGGGGACAAGGGACAGCCTTGCCTTGTCCCCTTTTGTAGATCAATTAAGGTTTGTTTCTTTGTTATTGATAATAGTTTTTGCTTTCTGGTCTGTCATAGATTGCCTAGTCCATTTCAAAAACTTTGCCCATCTAGCTTTTTAAAGTTCCTAATTATTCCCTACATGTCAAAGATGCATGCATGAAACCCAAGCGTTGTTCAGACTTAATGCTCTACCTGGATACCAGGTAACGCGTGGTCAAAACATTGGCACGGAGGCTTTCGGGTGTGCCCACTGCGCTCTGCGTGAGCAATTCAGTTGTCCTACATCCGTCCAGAGGGCGCCATCTGAGAACTTTCCAAGCGTTTTCCAGAAAGGCTCCTCTGAACGGTGTAGGACATAAGGGACACTGGCAGCACGTCCAGGGTTGGTAAACCCCGTTCTAGCCCGTCTGTTACGTGCACACCGTGCGCGCACCTGTTTTAGAACGCACGGGCCCGTTTAAGGGCCCTTGCGATAACTCATTGTCTTGTATTGTCCTTATTTGCCTCTTGGGAAAAAAACCCTTTGATCGTCGTGGATTCAACTGTTAGAATCTTCTAAATCTGTTTGAATAGTGGAAAAGATTTTAGTGTCCATATTTAAGAGGGATAATGGGCCTATAGTTTCTGGATTCAAATGGTCCTCTTTCGGAATCAAAAATATTGCCCAATCCCACGTGTGTGGTAATTTCCCTCATAGATGCGTCATTGCCTGTTGTAAAGTTGAATATGATATCCTTAAGTCTTTATAAGAAAAGACTGAGTCAGGACAGGAGATTTACCTTTTTTTTAATTAGTTATAGCATCTTAACCTCGGTTACTGTTTGGAATGGTTTAACATTTCTTTCTGCTTGTTTGTTTAATGTTTAAATTTTGTTTTTGTTCTATATTTCCATTATGTCTTTGACATTGATCATACTACTTTTGTAAAGAGCTTGATAGAACTTCAAAAACTTTTTTTAATTTCACTTGCCAGTTAACATTTTGTTCGTTCTGTTTTATTAGTTACCATACTTGCTTCTCTTTCTGTCCTATTTATGGGCAGCCACTTCCTGTTTTGTTGGTGAATTGAAATGGTAATTTGCAAAGTTTTTTTTTGCTTGATCTCTCAGTCCATCCTGTGTCATTTGTTTGTTAAAATCTTTATTTCACTGGAATTTTTGTTAGAAGGTTGTTGAGAGCTGTTCTTTTTGCTTTAGATCTTGCATTATTCTTGAGTTTCTTCTCTCTTTTGCTTTTAATATGCAATTTTTAGTGAACCTCCATTGTGGCCTTGGAGTGCCCGCCCATATTATATATTTTGTCAAGATCATCTTTATTGTTTTCTTTAAGTAAAAGTTGGAGGGTCTTTTTAGCTTCCTCTAATGTAGTCTATTTTGAAGGAGTAATCTTGTAGTCTCCAATTATACTCTCTAGTAGAAGGTCTCAGGGACCAATCGGATTGTTGGTCCGAAAGGGTTTTGGCTATATTTCCATATTCCATATTCCATATCATGATATCTTTGCAGACTTTTCGTTGTGAAGCACATGTCTATCCAGAATACGAAAAGTGACGTCAGGAAAAAAAGTAAAGTCTTTTGCATTCCCCATTTTTAAGTCTCCATACACTATTAACTCTAAATCTCTGGGGCCTGTTACAGACTGCCAAAATGCTGCTTCGGGTCTCTTTGGGTAGGTATGTATAAATTGATGCATGCATCCTAAGAACCCGGAAGCTGCACCAAAGCGCCTCCAGTGCTTAGGAATGGAGTGTGGCTTTGGCGCACCTGGACTCTTAGGACCCAGCATCATTAAATAGCAACCTCCAAAGAACCCAAAGCAGCTTTATTTTGGCAGTCGGTAACAGACTAAGAGAGAAAAAAAGAATTGGAGTTTACCCTGTGTATCCAAAATACTTCTAACGAATTTATCAATCTTGGGGTCCAACACACATTGAAATCCCTAGTAAATATTATTATATAGGAGAAAATTGAGACTCACTTTGAGTAATCCCTGAAGGAATTGCTTTTTTTGATTGAGGGTGTAACTCCCACAACTAATTTTTTTTATTTGTATACAGCTCTATAGTAATGTTTGTCCGTTTTTATCTTTAAGCATCTCTTTGCTTTTTATTTTATGGTTAACATATAGAACAAACCTCTTTTGTCTTTTCAGCGGCATACTCAAGAAGTTTGTTATCTGTTAATTTTATTCGTGTTCGCCTGTAAGTAAGCCTTTGATTTTTCCAAGATGAAAACCCATTTTTCTTTACTGGCCCGTTCATTCCTTTACATTCCAGGAGAGAATACAAATTAGCTTAAACATCATTGTTTAGAGTAGTGTTTAAACTAGTTCAGGTCTTGTCTTTTACTTGGTTATCTAGTCTCAGTTTTCTTCTTCTGTTCTCTCTTTAGACAGCTCGCTGCTTCTTTCCCTCCGGTATCTAAATCCTCTTCCATTACTTCCTCATCTTCAAATTTTCATCTGTTCTTCTTCTTCAGCATTCCAATTTTCCTTCTTCCTTGAGCAGCCTCTTTTTCATTTGACTTCTGGTTTTCATGGTTCTAGGTTTCATTTTTCTGTGGTTTGGTTGATTTATTCTCTAAAATGTATTTGGATTTCTTGCCCATATTCTTCCAAAAATCTTTTGCTTTCTGCATTGTATAAGTTTATACCTTTTTGCTTATAGTTCACCAAGATTGCTTCTAACTTTTCTCATTTGTAAAAGTATCTTTTTCCTTACTCAATGGTACTTTAGAGTGGTTCATCCCATTTTTCAAATCCTCTTTGGTATGTCCTGACAAATTTTAATTATCTATCTTCTATGATGAGATCCTCTAGAACTTAGGAAGACATTTTCCTGGTCTTTTTCCTAATAAAAATAAACCCAAACGTCTCTTGGTAATTTTGCTCCTCGCAAACAAGAGTTCACTCTATAATCTTATTCATACAAAACATCACAATTTTCCATACTCTATTAAAATTAATATATCTGTTTACGGCAGATTCACATGGAGGCCGTTACCGCACTGCTTTAACAGCAAATCTAGCAGTGTGAACATGACAGACTTAGTTTGTATGCTTTTTTAAAGGATTAAAAAACAACAACTGTTGTTTAAACAAAAAACTTATATGTAAGATTTAACAGTGAAATAGCAAAGCTTGTAATTGTTGCAATTGTTGAAGATTGAATATATTTTTTTATTATTATTAGCTTGACCGTTGTTCTAGTGTAAAGGTTTTACTCAAAATGACAAAACAATCGGAAACGGATTAATTGGAGTAACAGGAAGGAAAGCTCCTCTTGATTGTAGGTTGGTATTTAAGCTGA
The DNA here is from genome assembly GCF_019175285.1 of Sceloporus undulatus. Classification (NCBI taxonomy): domain Eukaryota; kingdom Metazoa; phylum Chordata; class Lepidosauria; order Squamata; family Phrynosomatidae; genus Sceloporus; species Sceloporus undulatus. The sequence continues at coordinate 86,824,910 of NC_056523.1, read as the reverse complement.
ACACTATTGAAATACAAATCTATTTTGTAAATCATTGCTAAACATGTAATCAGGATACTGTATTATGTCTTAGTGTTTTTAAGGATTTCTGTATTTTTAAGTTCTATATGTCTTATTTTTTTCCTGTCTCTTTTCTTTTTTCTTTGTCTCGTCTTTCATGTATGTACTTTATGTTGTATTAAAAAAGAAGAATTAAAGCTTTCTTTGCATACCTTGTTGGAGCTTTGACTGCTTGGGCACACATTATGCAGCTCCTCCATTGGAATTAACCCTGCTTCCTTTCTGTATCTCTGTGGTGAGTTTGCGCCTTCAAGTCACTTGTCGACTTATGGCAACCCCATAAATTTCATAGAATTTCCTTAAGCGGGAAATACTCAGAGGTGGTTTTGCCAGTTCTTTCCTCTGAAATGCACCCCACAGTACCTGGTATTCATTGGCGGTCTCCGATCCAAGTACTAACCAGGGCTAACCATGCTTAGTTTTCAGAATCAGGCAAGACCTGGCTCTGCAATTGCTGCTGTCTGGAACAAAATAGTATATGGGTCAAGATCTACACTTGGGAATATAATTGTATTTTTGAGAACACCAGGCTAGGCTTAAGTTCCACTAAACCATAAACAGTTTACAGTACTTCCAAACTGGTCTTACAGACTGGTCATTTTAACCTGGAGCCAGGTTCTCTTATTTCAGGACTCGCCCCTTGGTAAAGAGTACAACCCTGTGGAACTGAGAACGAACCCCAACTGAGTATTCCCAAAGGCTAGGGATGACGGTTGTGACAACGATTTCTGATGCTTCCCCATGTTCCCCAGCCGTAGCACAGGGTGCATCTGTGCTGTAGAGACAATACAGCTTGGCGCCACTTTGATCACCGTGGCTTCATCCTAAAGGATTGTGGGGCTGCTAGTTTTGTGAGCCACCACCAGAGAGTACCTTGCAAAAGTACAAGGCCAGGATCCCTCAGGACGGAGCAGCAGTGTGGGCCAGTGGTTTGAGTGTTGGGCGGCAACTGTGGAGACCAGGGTTCGATTCCCAGCCCACTGAGTGACCATGGGCAAGTCACACTCTCTCAGCCTCCTCAGGGGAAGGCCAAGAAAACCCTGGGAGAGGCCCACCCAAGGTTCTCCATTAATCAGAAGCAGCTTGGAGGCATACGACTCACACAGCACTTAAAGCGATGTCAAACTGTGTTATTTCTAAGGTGTAGAGACAGATGGTGGAGGATTTATGAGGCACCATCACTCTTGGCCAGAGAAGGCCAAAGACCTGGAAAAACTACAAATCCCAGGATTCCATAGCACAGAGCTATAAAGCGGCATCAAACTGCACTATTTCTACCCACAGAGAACCAAGGCACTGCAGAGACAATCCAGTTTGAGGCCGCTTTAACTGCCTTGGCTCAATGTTAGGGAATTCTGGGAACTGTAGTTTTGTGAGAGAGACATTGAGCCTTCTCTGTCTGTGGGAGAGAGAGCTCTGGTGCCACAATAAACTACAGTTCCCAGGATTCCATAGCACTGAGCCAGAGCACTTAAACCGGCGTCAAACCGGATTATTTCTGCAGTGCGGGGGCAGCCCGAGTTTAAAACTCAGTTTAGGGCTTATGCCTAGCCTTGGGTCCGCAGCACGAACGAAGCCTTAAAAGCCGCAAAGGGGCTTCTTTCTTCCACAACTCAGCAAGGCCTTATCCTCAGGCCAGAGACACATGCGCAGTAAGGAGGGGCAGAAAGAAAGGGCGACGCTCGGGACTGGAGACTGCCCCCTCCCTCCCTTCATGGCACGCATGCGCAATGCGGGCCTCTCCAACCATTGGGAGAGGAGGAGGAAGAGGGTGTTGGTGTTTGCTCCGCAGGGCGCATGCGCGGGGAGGAGGAGAAAGAGGAGGCGAGGCGACGACAGAGGAAGCAAAACAAACACGGGCCAGAAAAACATCCCCCTCAAACCACCGAGTGATGGAGCGGAGGTAGCCTAGAGCGGCCCCTGTTCCAGACCTCGCAGAGGGCGGCCGGCGTAAGAGGGGAGCAACGGCGCTTTCGGTAAGGAAAGGAAAGGAAAGGCAGCCCCTCCTGACTGAGGCGGCTCTGTCCTCGCGGGGCTCCGGCGGCCGGAGTGCCTCCTCCTCCTCCCGGGCTGGCTTCCCTTTCCCCGCCACCGACCCCCTTGAACGCAGGGCGCCCAGGCGTCTTCCTCCCTCTTCTCCATTTCCAGGCTCCTGTCCCCAGGAGGAGGAATCCCAAAACCCCTCCATTTTGAGCCTCAAGAAGAAGAAACATGGGCGCATATATATGTGTGTGTGTGTGTGTGTGTATATATATATATATATATGGTCACGTTTTTCTCAAAGGTCTTCCATTTTGCGGTGTCTGGTCCTCATTTGCCGGGGTTAGGACCTCTGGTCACCCTGCTAGATATATATATATATATATGTGTGTGTGTGTATAAAGCAAAAAGAAGTCCCCATTAAGATGTATATGTGTGAGTATGTGTGTATACTATATGTGTGTGTGTGTGTGTGTGTGTGTGTATGTGTATATATATATATACACACACACACATACACCTTAATGAGGGCTTCCTTTTGCTCTCTTGCTTCAGAATACAGTGTATATGTTGAAAGAGTTCAGGATTGCCCATTGTGATTATATATACTACATATATATACACACACACACAACAAATCTCTCTGGAGGTGAGGTTGTATATATATATGTGTGTGTGTGTGTGTGTGTATGTATATTCACCTTAGGGTCACCACGAGTCAGAAATGACTTGAAAGGGCACGAAGACGAACAATAAGAAATCTCCCTGGAGGCGCTGTCGTTTGTATACATTCACTGGCTCCTCCATATTTGCAGGTTTGATGATTCACGAATTTGATTAATATGTTCTCTAGGAATATCTAGGTCCTCCTAGATTGCAACTCTATGGCCAACTTTTAACTAAAGAGCTTTATCACACTAGCAAGATCCCACAGGAAAACGGGAGTTAAACGCAATATAGCGCGAAGATAACCTGGAAATGCCCAAAGTTTATCACAGGATATTACAGTTAACGTGAATTAATGCAAAGTTAATCCGAACGCAAAGCGGAGGAAACCAGCAGCTTTGAAAATTCAGAACAAACTGTGGATTAACTTTGCGTCATTTTGTTTTAGCAGTGATTACTGTGACAAACTTTCCAAATTTTGCAAGTTCTGTTTAAATTCAGATGTAATTTAAATCGCGTTTAACTCCTGTTTTCCCACGGGATCTCGCTAGTGTGATAAGCTCCTAAAAGTCGCACTGAAAGACCCAGAGATCCCTAGAGAGAATACTCTACTAGGCCTTTGGAGCTCCTCCAGTGCAGTTCTATGGTCAGCATCCCTCAGAGTTGCCCTGGAGGACCTAGAGGTTCCTAGAGAGGTGTCCGCTCAGGTAAAATCATGCTGTTTTTGTTATTTGTGGTTTTTCCATATTCATGGGGGTCTTGTGCCTCTAACTGTAGCAAGTACGGAGGGACAAGTGTGTATATATTTATGTATGTATATAAAACTGATGGCACCTCCAGGGAGATTTGTCATCGTTCGTTGTTGTGTGCCTTCAAATCGTTTCCGACTTATGGCGACCACTACCATGGCCAGATTTGTTCAGAGGCAGTTCGCCATTGCCTTCCCCTGAGGCTGAGAGCATGTGACTTGCCCAGGGTCACCCAGCAGGTTTCCATGGCCAAGCTGGGATTCAAAACCAGGTTTCCAGAGTTGTAGTCCAACACTTAAACCACTACTCTGTGCTGGCTTTCCTAACACTAAAACCACCACGACATTCAACCTGGGAGACATAGGGCCCGGCAGACCAAAATAAAGCTGCTTCAAGTCACTTTGGAGGTTTGCTGTTTAAATGACATACACATCTTAAGAGGCCAGAAGCAGTGCCAAAGCTGTGCTCCAGTCTTTAGGACGTGAGTGTGGCTATGGGACAGCTTCCAGCCTCTTAGGATGCAGGCATAATTTAAACAGCACACTTCCAAAGTGACCCGAAGCAGCTTTATTTTGATCTGTCTGTTTGGGCCCATAGGTGCGCTACAGACCGCCCAAAACAGGCAGTCTCGCGCCGCTGCCGGTTGCTCCGTGAGGGAGCCACAGCAGCCAAACTGCGCGGCTCCCTCGCAGAGCAAAAAGAAGCCCCAAAATGGCGCTTCTTTCCGCGGCGTGGATATGACGCCGCAAGGCACCAATGGCGCACTCGCAGCGTCATATGCGCTGCACAACATGCGGCTGCAGCGCATCCGCTACGTAAGGATGGTGCCCCCTGTGTGGAACAGGTGCCGCCATTTTGTATGGACTCGGTCCGTATTAGGGTTAGGGGTGTCCGGAAGGGATGCCCCTTTCTAACTCTAATACGGACCCAGTCCGTACTATAGGCCCGTTTGTAACGGGCCATAGTCGTTGTTGGCATTTTGGTCCAAAACACACTGCAGAAATAATCCACTTTGGGACCTCTTTAACTCCCATGGCTTAGTGCTAGAGAATCCTGGGAATTGTAGTTTATTGTGGCACCAGAGTGCTCTTTCAGACAGAGATGGCCAAATGTCTCACAAAACTACAGTTCCAAGAATTCCCTAGCATTGAGCCAGGGCAGTTAAAGCGGTCTCAAACTGGATTGTTTCTGCAGTGTGTTTTGAACTTATGTCCCCCTCAGAAGTGAGGACAGACACTCTGCTTAAACTGACCATGTCTTAATGAGAAGGGGAAATGTGGAAAAACCTGAGGTTTCCAGAGGAGAAAAAGCCACATAGCCAGCCAATCTTCATTGTGAGCCTCCCTCCCCCGGTCCTCTTGGCGGGCTCTTTGAGCCTCAGAGTGCGAGAAAAAAGAAAATCAACATGTGCTGCATAGACCATGGCAAAGCTTTTGACTGCAGAGATCACAAAAAGAGTTTCTGTTCATCCGGATAAGGATAGATTTGGATATTCAGAGTTCTGAGGATGGAGATGGCCACTGCCATGCACTTGGTGAAGACACAACATCTTTGAGACTACCTGGGAACAGAAATTTCTAGCACAAGCTTTTGTAGACTAAATGCTTACGCTTTCGTGGGTCACAATTTACCTTCATCCAATGCGTGGAGTAAAACCTCTATAGACAGACACACATGCTGAGGCAGATGTGGGTGAATGTGAAGTGTAATGGAAATGCAAAAGGTGGGATGGTGATAGGTATTAATTTAACAATGGCCATAAAGAACAATTGGGCACCTTTTAAAGGATAAAAGTAGGCCTTTCGTTAGGCAACCGGGTTTCCTGGGTTGGCTTCCCTTTCCATGCTACAAACACCCAGAGGCCCTCCTTTTCCTTCTTGTCCTCTATTTTCCAGCCTTTTGTCTAGTAGGAATTCCAAAATGTCCTCCATTTTGAGCCTGGCTAAGAAGCATGGATTAGCGCTTAGGGAATGCTTAAGTGCACTGATAAGCAGTATAGAAATGTACTTGCTATTGCTGTTTATATAAAGTGTATCGAGCTTTTATTTGGTCATGTCCCTACATTTTTCTTGAAGGTCGTCCATTTTGTGGTGCTTGGTTCACCTTTGCGAGGGGTGGGTGGGATGTTAGGACATCAGGTCACCCTGCTATATAACGTGGCCACAGTAACAGCATCTCATAGATTTATGGATGTGAACCGATTGTTCTGGTGAAGGAATGGCTGAATAGTTTGCTATGTAACCATCTTGTACCTTCGAGTCTTGATGTACGTATAGACTCCCTGGAATCCAGTATGGGGCACAAGCTTCCAACTCTGTTTGGCAAAGTAAAATAGCAGGAAAAGTAACCGTTGTGCTACAGGTGCCCAGGGTGAATGGTGTGTGGTGTCATGGCACTCCTTTGGTGTTACACTCATGTGATACAGTGCCGAAGAAGTGCCGTAAAGCTGCGGCGCCGCAGCTATCACACTCTTTGCAGGGCACAGAAAGGAGCTGCTTTTTGCGCCTTGTTTTTGCGCCCTGGAAAGGCCAGATTGGGTCCACGGAGTGTGGTTGCCATGGCCCCAATCTGGCTGTAAGAGTGGTGGCCAGAGGCACAGCCCCATAGACTTCAATCATGGCGAGAGAATCCAAGAGGCACAATAGAGAGTTTCAGGAAAGGAAGAGGCACTAAGGATAACATTGTAAATATACTATGGCTAATGGAACGCACTAAGGAATTCCAAAAGAAAACCAGCATGTGTTTTAAAGACTATAGCAATGCCTTTGACTGCATTGATCACAAAAATGTATAAATGACTCTCAAGGTGCCACCACATCTGATAGTCCTGATGAGAAGTCTGTACTTAGAGCAAGAGGCCACTGTCAGAACAGAACATGGAGAAACAGGATGGTTTCCAATTGGCAAAGGGGTGAGACAAGGCTGCATTCTGTTTTCTATTTGTTCAACTTGTAAGCAGAAGATGTCAAACGAAGAGGAAGTTTGGACTCAGAAGAAGGAAGAATAAAGATAGGGGGAAGGAACATCAACAGTTTTAAGATACATGAATGATACTATGCTACTAGCAAAAACATCATAGACCTGGAACAACAATTCAGGAAGATCCAGGAAGAAAATAAAAAGGCAGGCTTAAAGAAAACAAAAATAACGCCCACAGAAGATGTACATAAATTTAACCTAGACTAGGCTTGCACAACATATGGCCTGGGGGCTGCATTTTGGGTGGAATTTTGGATGTGGAACAATTTTGGATGTGGAACAATTTCAAGGCTACTCTGCTGTTCAGCCTTCTCTTGAGGAGAAGGCCAGGCAGCAGAGGAGGAGGATGATCAAATGCTTGCGGAGCAAGGGTCCTCTACCATCTAGCTTTCTCCTGAGGAGGAGGATAGGCAGCAGAGGAGGAGGAGGATACTTGCCCTACAAGGCTCTTCTGCAGCTTGGCTTTCTCCTGAGGAGAAGGTCAAGTGGAGGATGGAGATGGGTGAACATTCACAATGCTCTTCCGCTTTCTCTTAAGAAAAGGGCCAGGCAGAGGATGAGGATGGAATTATTATTAATTATTATTAATTTGCAATAAATGAATTAATATTTAATTAAAACCTATTTGCAGCTTGATGAAATTAACCTATTTTAATTTTGGCCCCTTCCTACTGCCATGTTGTGCAGGTCTGACCTAGACGATGAAGAAATCAGAAACAGTTAAGATTTCACATACCTTCGATCAAATATTGATCAGAAGGGAGACTGCAGTCAAGAAATCAGAAAACTAGGAACGAGAAGGGCAGTGATGAAAGAACTAGACAAAATCTTAAAGAGTAAAGATAGGCAACTGAGCACTAAAGTTAGAATTGTCCAAGCCATTATATTTACCATCACCATGTACGGATGTGAGAGCTGGACAGTGAAGAAAGCAGATGAGAAGAAAACCAACTCAGAGATGTGGTGCTGGAGATGAGTGCTGAGAATACTGTGGGCAAGCAAATGGGTCTTTGAACAGATCAAGCCTGAACCTTCCCTGGAAACCAGAATGATTCAAATGAGGCTATTGTACTTCGGCCACATCATGAGAAGGCATGACTCATTAGAAAAGACAATAATGCTAGGAAAGGTAGAGGGCAGCAGAAAGAGAGGAAGACTGCAGATGTACAGATTCAATCAGGGAGATTATGAGTCTGAATTTGTGAGACTTGAGCAGAGCAGTAGCGTACAGGAGGATCTTGGAGATGTCTCATTCATAGGGTTGCCATGAGTCGGGGTTGATTCAAGAGCAATTAACAACAACAAATAGGAGGAGGAAGGGAATAGAAATGGAGAGAAAATTTTGCCCCTCTTTTTGAAATTCAGCTCCATTCAGCTCCTCAGGCCCCACCTGGAATATTGTGTCCAGTTCTGGGCGCCACAGTTCAAAAAGGACATTGAAAAACTGGAGCGTGTCCAAAGGAGGGTGACTAAAATGGTGAAAGGTCTGGAACCCATGCCCTATGAGGAACGCCTTAGAGAGCTGGGGATGTTTAGCCTGGAGAAAAGAAGGTTAAGAGGTGATATGATAGCCCTATTTAAATATTTGAAGGGATGTCATATTGAGGAGGGAGCAAGCTTGTTTTCTGCTGCTCCAGAGACTAGGACCCGGAGCAATGGATGCAAGCTGCAGGAAAAGAGATTCCACCTCAACATTAGGAGGAATTTCCTGACAGTAAGGGCTGTTCGACAGTGGAACACACTTCCTAGGAGTGTAGTGGAGTCTCCCTCCTTGGAGGTCTTCAAACGGAGGCTGGATGGGGATGCTTTGATTTGGATTTTCTGCATGGCAGGGGGTTGGACTGGATGGCCCTTGTGGTCTCTTCCAACTCTATGATTCTATGATTCCTCAGTAGTGCTGGCTGGCATTTCTGAGAACTGAAGTCCAGGAATACCTTTGATGGGCCAAATGATTTCCTTGCTCCTGTTCTAGGTTGTTTCCACACTACACAATAAATTCTTATTATTAACCTTTATTTATGAAGCGCTGTATAAATGCAGTTTGACACCACTTTAACTGTCATGGCTCCATCTATGGAGATCCTGGGATTTGTAGTTTGTTGTAGCACCCAGAGCTCTCTGACAGAGAAGGCTAAGTAGCTATGGCAGTTAAAGTGGTGTCAAACTGCATTAATTCTGCAATGTACATGCAGCCATAGAGTGATTTGGGAAAGGATAAAGCCCTGGCCACCAATAATGGCTTGCTAGACAATCCAAATAAAAGCTTTAATTTATGGACACTTGGCTGTACAGTTGCTAAGGACCAAAAAATTCATGCAGTGTCCTAATCTTGACAGCTGAATATACGTTAATGTGTTTACTGGGTTTAATGGAACAGAATAAAGGGCAGGGTAAAGCACTCTGTGAAATATCAGCATTACATGCTAGGTTGATGTAGCAAATTAACAGTACAGGTTTATTGCTTTGCAGTGAGTTGGACCATACCTTTATCTACACAGGGATTTTTTAGCCCTGTGCATGGCTGTTGCCTTTGGTCTTTCAAATATGTTTCAAGGCTTGTGTAATATATGAAGCTAATCATAGAATACTGGAATCACTTCAAAGGATATTAGAATCACGTTTGGTCTTCCTCTTGTTTTTTATTTTCACTTAAATCATAGAATCTTAGAGTTTGAATAGACCCCAAGGGCCATCGAGTTCAACCCTTCACAATCAAAGCTACCGTGACAGATGGCCATCCAGTCTCTGTTTAAAGACCTCCTCCAAAGGGAGAGACTCCACCACTCTCTGAGGGAGTGCATTCCACTGTTGCACAGCAGACTGTCAGAAGGTTCCTTCTGATGTCGAGGTGGAATCTCTTTTCCTGTAGCGGGTCCTGTTCTTTGGAGCAGCAGAAAACAAGCATGCTCCATCCTCAATAAAGATTGAACGGATAAGGCGGGAACTGTGGCAAATATGGCTGTGTGATATGTGTGGGAAGTTACCAGGCACAGGCAGCACTAAGAAAATGCACATATGTCAAAAAGGATGAAAAACCAAGCAAAGAAAATGACAACTAAATTAGCAGTGATTATAGCCTTTAACTTTAATGTGTTGACTTTGCTTGTTTTAACCCAGAAAAGCTGACAAACATATAGAAATGTTTTATTCAAATTATTCAGAGCCTCTCAGTGCTATTTTGATTCCTCTTGGTGCTACTTTGAGGGGAAGCACCAAAGAGCTTCCACTGCCACCATTTTCCCAACCAGGCATTAAAAAAGGCCAGAAGTGGCACCATGGCAGAGATCCAGAGGAGTAGTCAGTTTTTCTTTTAGGTGTTCCCATGGCGGTCTCAATTCTGGCATTTCACCCCTCTGCTCAGAGCAGGGGATGATTCCTGTTTTAAAAGAATTAACGTACAATACTTTTATATTGACAAGCCAGTGTGGCATAGTGGTTTAAGTGTGGAGACTAGGGTTTGATTCATCTCAGCCATGGAAACCTACCGGGTGACCTTGGGAAAGTCACACACTCTTAGCCTCAGGGGAAGGCAGTGGCAAACCTTCTCTGACCAAATCTTGCCAAGAAAACTCCATGATAGGGTTGCCTAAGGCCATAAGTTGGAAACAACTTTGAAGGCACACAACAATGACAACTTACAGTCACCCCTCATTATCCACGGATTTTTTAATCCATGGATTCAAACATCCACGGCTTGAAAATATTCCAAAAACGTATAAATTCCAAATAGCAAACCTTGATTTTCCATTTTATATAAGGGACACCATTTTGCTCTGCCATTATATTTAATGGGACTTGAGCATCCACTGATTCTGTTATCTATGGGGGATCCTGGAACCAAAAGTGGATAACAAGGACCCACTGTACATTAACCTGTGAATAAGTTGATCAAGGTTTTTGAGGTTATTTTTTTGACTAAAATTTCTAGCTTCATACATAGGTATCAAGCTGACTCTAAAAGATCGACAGGTCAGCAGTTCGAGACCCAAGCATCGTGTGATGGTGCGATCTCCCATCACTAGTTCCAGCTTCTGCCATCCTAGTACAGTGGGCCCTTGGTATACGCGGGGGATCCTATAACATAAGTGATTAAAAAGCAACTGACTCGGTATAATGAACAAATGTCAATAAACTATTAAAGTTAAAATATTTAAATTGGATCAGTCGTTGTTGTAATAGTAAGAGAGTTGGAAAATAGTAATAATAGTCAGGCTTTTAAATAATAGATGAATAATTAATTTTTTAAAAAACAGGATTTTTTAAAAGTCATTTGGCTTAAACCTGACAACCCTGCTTTGTCATCATTGGAAAAGGCATATCATTTCACAATCCTCTGGTGTTATAAAAATGCTGTTTTAAATTACAAATGTGCTTATATTTCAAATGAGCGTTTTTAAAAATATAAATTTGCCTTGACTTTCTCTGATGTTATGTTCTTGGATTTGATTTATATTGCAAGAAAGCATGGCGAAATATATAATGGTCAAATATGCTAATCAAACATGTATTGAATTATAAACATTATAATTATAATCTGTGTCCTTTCAGAATACATTTTGTTAATCTCTGGCAGTTCTGAGCAAATATGATTGGATTGGGCTACCTCTGTACTATTTTGTTGTGTGATTCTTTGTGTTGCAATGAATACTGTTTTGGAATAAAGGACTACCAGTATGTTTTTATGTATTGATTTGTTTACTTAGGGTGATTTACCTTGACGTCTGGGAGCTCCTGTCTTGCCATTGTAATTCTTGTGCAAATTCTTCAAGATGCCAGCAGCACTTGCAGAAAATAGTCAGGTGATCTGTGAAGTATGGGCAAACAATCTGGAAGAAGAGATGAGGAAAATTCGGGAAATTGTTCTCAGCTACAGCTACATTGCAATGGTAAGCATGTGCTTCAGTGTTCAACTTACATTCTAAATCTAGTATTTTGTTCTAGACAATTTAATCATTTGAAATCTGATCCTAAACAGGAAGTTACTTAATGTTTTAGAAGTGGGGTGGGCAATTGTGGCAGGTCAAATTTCTCCTTTGTATGCCCCTCCAAAAGTGGAAAAAAATAGCTGTAAATACACCCTGGAAGTGACCAGGAATCATTTCCTCTTTCCACCTTGGGACTGTGGTATAGGGAACAAAAACCCATAATTCCTGGAAGCCTTCAGAGGTAGCAGTTGACCCTTTTGGGTGATTTTTTTGCCTGAAAAAAAAAATCTGATTGAAGGCAAAGGATGCTAACCTTTAGAAAGGTTTGTAGAGACTTGGGCCACAGAAACGGGAATGATACTGCACATGGCCTGTGAACCATACTTTTTCCAGTGATGGGACCAAGGTATCCTATAGCAGCGGGTTTTGGCTTTCTATCACTCGCTCAAAGCAGGCAGGAAGTTGATTTTTGAAATTAAGGAAGCCACCACTAGATGGAGCCAAAGCCCCTCTGGTATCTCCAGCTTCGTTTCTGCCTCGGCTCTGTGCAGCAGCTTTTCTCTCTTTTCCACTTCTTTCTCTTTTTGCCAATTTCTTTTTTTTTTTTTTTTAACTTTCCCCCTTCCACTGCCTTCTCCTTCCCTCTCCTTCTGGCCTGTCTTTCTCCCACTGCCACCATTTTCTCTGTGCTGCCAAGGGAACGACACCATGTCAGAGGCAGGGGACCATGAGGACAGCCTCGGCATGTCCAGGGAGTCCGCAGACCGTCCGTGGGAGCAGCCCAGGCGCCCCCTGCCTTTGGAGAGGGAAGATGAGCCACTTCACTCCAGAGACAAAGGGGCCAAGTCGGAGGAGGGATATCCCTCGTCTCTACACCTTTTACAGCCCCGCTGCAGGTCTAGTTCCCGGGACTGGGTTCTGACTGTGGCTGAAGACCTAGAACACACAGGCGTGAGTACTACTTCGACCCCCAAAGCCCAGGCCCGCAGCGATTGCCTACGGAGCTCTCCTTAATAGCATCCCTTATTTCTATGGAGGCCGCAGCACTTTCGGGCCAACAGCCAGATCCCTCTGCCCTCTCCCTACTCTCGAGTAGGATGGCTTCCGTTGGGGACATCCAGGGAAAGGACCCTCTTTCAGGCTGCCCAGGAGCGACCACAGTCGCCTCCCCCGCTGATGGCCAGGATACCCAGGCCAAAGTAAGGGCCAATTCCTCCTCTCCTCCAGCCTCCCGCTCTTCCCTTGATTCTATTCTGCCTTCTGAGTGAGGGATGTTTGTTCCCCAAAAGCCCGCCATTAAGCCGGCACGAACTCCTCCCAGGGCGCTTCTTTCTGCCCGAAACAGGGAAAAGGTAAAAGACCTGCACCATCTACTGTCCGCCTGCCCATGCCTAAAAGGTCGAAAACAATTGTGTCTTTTCACTCCTCTGATGAGGAGGACGACTCCGAGGTCCCTTCCTATAGGTCCCAAGCTAGACAAGAGGGTGAGTTTTCTGGAGATGAATTATCACAAGATGATGCAGATGAGGATTCCTCTGCTCCAGTCTCTTAACAGATTGTTCCCGCCTGACAATTTTCAAATTCTGTTGAAAAAGGCCATAAAAACCTTAGACCTGATGGGATGCCCCCCCTCAAGCCTTGGACACCAATCTTCCACAAGGAAAAGGGGACTCCTTCCTCAAACCAAGTTGTTCTCCCCTGGAGGTTCCATTCACAGCTGACTTCATGAGGGTCATCAGAGAAGAATGGTCAAAGCCCTAGTCCACAGGCTTTTAAAAGATTTTACAACCTACCTCAATCAGTCACGTCTAAACTTCAAGTCCCTGTAGTTGACACACCTGTCTCGGCTTTAGTCTTCTGTATTCAAAGGATGGAGATGACTCTCTTAAAAATCTAGAAGACAAGAGGGCTGACTCAGCCTTTAAAAAAGTTATTTGAAGCATCATCTACTGCAATTAAAGCATCCTCTGCAATCTCCATATTTTCTAGAGCTGCCTTCTCTTGGGCCAAAGATATCATATAAGAGATCCCTAGAGGCAACACCAAACTTTGCCAGGGGGTTAACAAGTTCCTCAAGGTCTTGGCCTTTTCTGCAGATGCATCTCTAGACATCATCCAACTGAGCACATAGTCGCAGGCAGCATTAATTCCTGCTAGAAGACAGATATGGCTAAAAAATTGAATCGTCAATGCCAAGTCAAAACAAAACCTAACTGTCTCCCTTCAGTGGCCAGAAACTGTTTGGCGAGGCTCTTGAGCCTGTTCTCATAGAGACCAAGGACAAAAAGAAAGGTCTCCCATTCTTAACCAAATGGAACGATAAGCGATCCTTTTGTCAGGGACAGAGCTCCTTTCGTCCATACAAGTCCAACTCATCTTCCTTTCGTTCAAGAGACAACAGACCCAACAAATCACAATGATCCGATCAAAAGCCCTATGGACGACAGCAATTTCAATCTTGAGGATACGGCAAAAATAACAACACTTCCCAACAAAACAAGGAATTTCAGCCTTCCAAACAAAACCGAAATTCACCCAGACAATGACTGGCCATCCCACAGTGTAGGGGGAAGACTTGGGAACAATCAACCTCGGACAAGTGGATTCTATCCACCATCAAACAAGGCTACCTGATAGACTTTTCTCACCTCTCTCACGACCATTACATTATTTTCCCGAGGTTCTTGTGTCCCAAGAAACATCGTCTCATGCTACAGGCCATACAACACCTGTTAGAGATTGGAGCGATCAAACCCATTCCTTCTTCCGAGATTTACAGAGGCTATTATTCTATTCTTTTCATCATATCCAAAAAAGACGGATCGTGGAGGGCAGTGTTAGATCTCAAACGGGTCAACAAGTTCGTCAAAAACTGCCGGTTCCAAATGGAGACCCTCAGATCTGTCCTGGAAGCCATAAGACCTCACGAGTTTCTGGCATCTCTGGACTTGCCCAAAGCCTATCTTCTTGTGCCCGTTCATCCCTCCCACTACCAGTTCCTGAGATTCTGTTATCATTACCATCACTATCTATGCAGCTCTCCCATTCGACCTCTCGTCTGCGCCACACGTGTTCACAAAGCTCATGATTGCGCTTGTAGCACAATGGAGACTACAGGGGATTCATGTTCATCCCTATTTGGACGATTCATTAATCCACTCTTCCTCACACAGACGAAGCCTGTCAGATGTCCAGCACATCCTGTCTTCATTAGCAAGACATGGTTTTCAGGTCAATCTTGGAAAGAGCCACCTCATACCATCACAACAGATCACCCATCTTGGAGCGGCTATCAACACTCACCAGGGAAAGGTGTCCCTATCTTCAGACAGGATCCGTGTTCTCCATCAATCAACAGTGCTAGCCTACAGGTCTCGATCCACAAGCCTAACTCACCTTGCAAGACTTCAAGGCTTGATGATATCCACCATAGATTGTCTACCATGGGCCATTTTCACTCAAGAAAATTTAAAAATTGCCTTAAACAAATGCCTCAAACTGACTCAGGAAGTCAGATCCTCACTTCGTTGGTGGATGTTGAACAACCTCCGAATAGGCCGAATGTTGTGGCCCCCACAAGAGTTACAGTTGATGACAAGATGCCAACCTTCGGGGATGGGGAGCCATACTCAACCAGTCGTTCGTACAAGGAAAATGGAATTGCATTGAACAGGGTCAAAGCATAAACCTCCTTGAACTCAGGGCCATACGCCTGGCCCCGTTGCCATTTCAATACCACACAAGTCCATACTCATCAGAACAGACAACATGACAAAAAAAGCACATATAAACAGACAACGAGGGACAAAGTCCAAGTCCCTGATGTTGGAATCCAAACTTCTGTTCAATTGGGCACAAAGACATCTACTGTCAATAAGAGCCCAACACCTCAGAGGGGTCTTAAACTCAAGGGCAGACTGGCTCAGCAGACAGGATGTAGACCAGTCAGAATAGCATCTTCATCCACAGATATTCCACCTAATAACACGCCAGTTCGGGACTCCCCAGGTAGATCTATTCGTATCCCTGATAAATCATCAGGTTCCACACTTCTGCTCAAGATTCATCACCCAGGGAGTGGAAAGGATAGAAGCCCTCCACTCCCCATGGCCAAAAGGGACCCTTTATGCTTTTCCTCCAACATTGTTGATCAATCAATTTCTAAAAAAGGCAAGAAGAGAAAGGGCCCTCCTGATTCTGATAGCGCCATATTGGCCAAGAAGACCATGGTTCTCTGAGATCCTGTCCATGCCACAAGACTCAATCAAACTACCCATTCGACCAGACCTGCTAAACCAATGACAATTTTACCACCCAGATCCTCTATGGCTCAATCTCCACATGTGGAAATTGAGTGTCAGAACATGTTAAAAGAAGGTCTCCCTACCAAGTTTATTGAGACGATAATAAAAGCAAGACACCCCTCTACCAGACGAATTTATGAATACTCTTACCGATCGTTTACCAATTGGTGTAAACAGAACAATTTACTCCCACACAAGGCCACTATGAGTTCTCTACTGTCTGAAGGAGCCCTGGTGGCACAGTGGTTAAATGCCTATACTGCAGTCACTCATTCAAAACCACAAGGTTGCGAGTTCAAGACCAGCAAAAGGGCTCAAGCTTGACTCAGGCTTGCATCCTTCGGAGGTTGCTAAAATGAGTACCCAGATTGTTGGGGGCAAACTAGCTTATAGTTTTAAATCGCTTAGACACTGCTTAGGCGGTATGAAGGGGTATATAAATGAAGCTTGTTTGTTTTTGTTTTTACTTACAAGACAGATTGGACAAATGACTCAAACCCAATACTTTCAAGAGACAGATTTCAGCAATTACATCCGCCTTTCCTCAAAAACTGGCCAACAGGCTTTCCAACAAGTACTATATTAGGCTATTCCTAAGGGCCGCCACTCTTATTAAACCCCAGGCTATCCATCAATACCCCAGTTGGAATCTGCACACAGTGCTGTCATCCCTCACCAAGCCTTCCTTCGAGCCCCTTAAGACAATAGACATTAAATATCTCACATGGAAAGTACTGTTTTTGACAGCTATTACTTCCGCCAAAAGAGTGTCCGAGCTTGGGGCATTGTCTATTCATGAAGAGCTATGTATATTTAGACAAGACTCTGTGTTACTGAGACTTGACTCCACATTCATCCCCAAGATAAACTTATTTTTCACAGGTCACAAGATATATTTCTGCCGTCCTTCTGTCCTCATCCAAAAAGGGACCTGGAAAAAACTTGGCTCACACTTGAGGTTCGGAGGGCCATTCAAATTTACATGAAACGGATCCGTTCCTACCGCGTCACTGACAGCCTGTTCATTTCCTTTCACAAAAATTCAATGGGAAAAAAGGTCCCTTCATCAACACTCTCTAGATGGATCAGATTTTTTATTCTGACTTGCTGTTCATCATTTGGTTCAAATAGATCAAGTCCAGTTTTTGCTCACTCGCAGTGCTTCAACTTCAGGTGCCTTCTCGACAAATGTGTCTCTAACCGAGATTTGCAGAGCCGCTACCTAGTTCTCCTCTTCTACATTTGTTCGACATTACCACCTCGATTCTTTTCAATTTTCAGAGGCTGCCTTTGGAACGAGGGTACTACAGGCTGTAGTACCTAGAGTCATTTTTTTACTTGTTATACACCCCACCCAGTTTTTGAGGGAGCTATTTTATATTCCTCTGCTATAGGATTCCCTCGTCCCATCACTGGAAAAATAAACATTGGCTTACCTTGTGAGATGTTTGTTTTCACTGATGGGAACGAAGGTATCTTCCCCTCCCTCTTTATATGGTGTTGGTCTTTCTGACGTGTTGAGAGTGTCATTTTATCCCTCTTCTAGTTATCCAGTTAAAATTGAGTTTTCGTAATTTTTTCTGCTTGAGCTGCTCTTTGCTTGCTTTTATCTCTATGGTTGTTTTTCTTAAGACTGCCTTTCTGCTTGGCTATGATATCAACTGAAGCTATCAGAGGGGGTTTGGCTCCATCTACTAGTGGCTTCCTTAATTTCAAAAATCAACTTCCTGCCTGCTCTGAGCGAGTGATAGAAAGCCAAAACCTGCAGACTCCCTTCAGGCTGAAGAAAACCAAACTGTGAAGGAGACAACTGGGTGCTTGGCCCAGGCCTCTTCTTGGCGGCTTGGTTTTCTTCAGCCCGAAGGGAGTCCACGGACTCCCTTCGGGCTGAGGAAAACCAAGCCGCCATGCCATTATCCAACGTCTTATGCTTCTTCGTGAGCGCGCTGCACACGTGCTCGCAAAGAAGCATGAGATGTTGGATAATCCGGAACGTCTGATGACCAAAGGACGGATAATCGAGAATCTACTGTAGTTCATTGCTGCTGTTGGAAAATACAGATCTAGATAGACTTGGCAAAATAAGATTGCGCTTTCAAATATGTTTAGTTACAGGAAAATGGATTCTGCCACCTACTATTCATTCAAATAAGATTATGGATAAATTGTTTTTCCTTTTTATTCACAGGTATCTAATTTAGACTGTTATTCCACACATGTTGCCTCTTTTTTTCTACGGCTTCCCACTGATTTGTGGGGCAACAGCACATAAAAGTTTTCCCTTTCCAAATTGTTAAGATGCTGAATGACACAGATCGGCATCAAAAGTATAACTTGCTAGCTGCAACAGGCTAAAAAACTGCTACTAATCCTTCAATGTATCTATGAATTCATGGAGAGGAGGAGCAACATAGATGTAGTGATGTAGCCATTCTCCTGTTTCTACTTTGTACTGGCTTGGGGTGGCCAGATGTTTCCATGAAGAAATAGCAAAAAGGGGACAAAGTAGGAGACTAATTGGTGCAAGCCACATTTGTATAGGTTTCACTTAATGTATCAGTGTGCAACACCCCCCACATAACAAAAAACCAAGGCAAGGAAAGCGGAGGCAGCAACTAATTTAGGAAATTCCTATGGACACATTGATAAGTAGTCCATTATTTGTGCAGCAGAAAGAAGTTAATTATTCCTCTGAGCAAGTTCTACTTTCCTGTCTGCTTCCTTGAAAACTCAGAAAAGCCTTGTGCAGTTAGGTGCCTCTATTAATTAAAAGGTTTGGATTTTCCCCCTCCTTTTCTTAGGATACAGAGTTTCCTGGAGTTGTTGTTCGACCAATAGGTGAATTTCGTAGCTCTATAGACTACCAGTATCAGCTGCTCCGGTGTAATGTTGACCTGTTGAAGATTATCCAGCTAGGGCTGACCTTCACAAATGAGAAAGGAGAATACCCTGCTGGAATCAACACCTGGCAGTTTAATTTCAAGTTCAATCTTACGTAAGTATTCACAATTGGGGGAATGATTTCTCTCCCCACCACCCCCAAAAAAAAGACCTGTTGCAGAATAGAAAAAACCTCTTGGCATGCTGATAAGTCTAGATAAAGGGGAAAAAATAACCCTAGCATGAAGTAATTGTTGCAGGTTAGTGTACCGTCACAGAAGCTGTTAATAAACTATTTGTCTTTTTTTTAAAATGTAAAATAGTTGTACAGCACAATGAATATGGCTTGCTGTTTTCAAATAGACAAAACAGAGAGAGGTGACAAAATTACAGAAGCTGCTCAGCTTGGTTCTGTGTTGTGACAAGTTATATAGAAAACAAACACAGCTGTTGCACTTTTTTAAAAAATGTGTGAACTGTGAATTAAAAGTATGGGTTGAATTGTTTGTTTCAGTGATTATGACAGAAAGGGGAAATCTGCCCCTTCAGGGGTATTTTATTCAGCCCCTCAGACTTTTTCCTCAGGCCCTGTTCCCTACTCTGGGATTTCCACAGCTCAGTAACACAGAAAATACTATCTTTTCCTTAGTGCTGAAATTTGAAGTACCGTAAGTCCTGAGATTTCCTTCACTCAGTGCTATGGAAAGGCAGCCATCAGTTCTTCTGAGCTGAAGAATTGAAGATGGCAGGGTATGACTTTGGGGAAGGGAATATGAGGGCTAATCCCAGATTTCATCCAACCACGATGTGGGATGAAGTGTCCTGTGAGGTAATTCATTCCTTAGAGCTGAAACATTTCCCCAGTCCTCATTTAAGGATAATGAAAATAGATGTCTTACATTTATTTGTCTCTCTTTAGGGAAGACATGTATTCTCAGGATTCAATAGACCTTCTTGCAAGCTCTGGACTGCAGTTCCAGAAGCATGAGGAAGAAGGGATTGATACTTTGCATTTTGCAGAGCTACTTATGACGTCTGGTGTGGTGCTCTGTGACAACGTCAAGTGGCTTTCATTTCACAGGTTGGTTAAATATTTTTTCACTTCTATCACCCAACACTTCATTAATAAGCTTAATTTGCGCTTTGGAATTAAAGATCATAAAGAATTGATGCTGCAGTAAGCTCCTTAACTTTCTTCTGGCAGAGTTCCTATGCTTTTAATGGTAACATAATAAAACTGAAAATCAGCTGGCAACTTTACCACTGAATTTATGTGCCAGCAAAAGGTTTACTTCCTGACAATAAGGCTATCAAGCAATTATTAGCATTGGGAGTCTTTCAAGGAAAATAATTGCAACTTAAAATAATGTAATAGATTTTACATGATGGCATTAACTTCATCAATACACTAGTGTAATTATTATCATAGACTCATAAAGCCGAAACACGTCACATGTGTAATCCAGTCCATCCCCCTGCTATGCAGGAATACACACTCAAAGCACACCCAACAGATGGCCATCTAGCCTGTGTTAAAAGCCTTTAAAGAAGGAGGCTTTTAACCATACTCAGCATATTCTGTGAACAGCTCTTCAGGAGATTTTTCTTAACGTTGAGGTGGAATCCATTGCTCTGTGTTCAATCTCTGGAGCAGCAGAAAACAAGGTTGCTCCATACCAGTATGACATCTTTTCAAATATTTAAACATGGCTCCCAGGTTTTAAGTCATTAATCTCTTCACTGGTGTAAATATCCTTCATATATAATGGTACTCCTCCTCCTTTCCTGTTTGGTCTTTTTCTCTGAAATAGGTTGTACTCTTATTACTACATCATTTCACCAGGTTTCAGTGATGCCTATTAAATCATATTTACTTTGATGCGTGAAGCATTCAAGTTCACCTTGTTTACTTCCCATAATCTCTGCATTAATGTAGAGACATTAGCTAGTATTGGTAGACTATGGGACATTCCTCCTGGCTGATTATTCAAGGTTTTTCCCCCCTCGCATTGTTGAGTTCTAACAACAACAACAACAACAACAACAACAACAAATTTATTGGTTAGTCAGCTGACCGTATCAAGAATTGCACAATACAAATTGCAAAATACAAAATAGAAAATCTGAGTGTCAAAATACATACAAAAATAAAACTTGGTCACATCTAAAAGCTCATATAAAATTAAGACAAGCGTTAAGAGTTAAAACCAGTACTAGCTAAATAAGAGCAAATATAATAAAATAGGGCGCTAAATACATTAAATAGTAGCAGAAACTAATTATTACTTTGCTTTTCACAATCACAGCCAGGTGTTTGATTGTTAGTGGGGATAACTCTTAATCCAGCTTGTGTGTTTGTTTTCAATTTTTCAGTGAGAATACACTAGCTTCCCCCCCCCCCCACATCTGTCACAAATCCTGTAGCAGCTGATGAGTATTAGACAAGCACTTTATATTCTTGTGTTAATCATGTCCTCTACTGTCTATTTACCCAGGGGTTATCTTTAGAATGGCTCTCAATAACAGTAGTTAACTAACTAAGTAGTTTACAGAGATCTTGCAGCCTGAGATGTAACTGTGATAATGGAGTTCTGTCATTGTAGCTATGTCTGACATTGGCCCGTTAGAGACGGGCAAGATGTGGCGTGGTGGCGGTAGTACTAGGGTTCCGGAGCGCGCACCATGCAGACACTCCCTAACCCTAGTACATACTCTCTATGTCAAAATGGTGGCGCCCTGTACACATGGGCGCTGCCATGTTGACGCGATGGATGCTTAGCGTCCGCACGTCGTGATGTCACGAGTTCACCATTGGCGCACTTGGGTGTTAGAAGTGTGCCACAAAAAGAACCTGATTTTTGCAGGTTCTTTTTTTGCCAGAGGGAAACTGCACGGTTTATCCGCTGAGACTTCCCGCTGGCGGAAAAGGAGGCGCCGGCAGGCTGCTCTTTTTGGGTGGTCTGTTCTGCACCATTGCCACCCCAAAAGAGCTTCTTTCCAGCCAGGCAGCAGCCCACCCAAGGAGTTTTGGGGTGCTGGGGAATGACCTGTGCAGTGCTCTCCTGGTTGAGGGGCACATCAAGAATTGGCAGCTGGAAAAATCTCTTGGGGGTCACACCACCACCACCACCATTAGTATTATTATTATTATATATTAATATATTTATTTATAGCCTGCTTTCCCACAAAATTGGAACAATTGCTTTTCTCAATGCGTCCTGCGATTAGGAGAGCACTACAGATAATTTCCTAGTGTCCTGATCTACTGTGCTTCGGAGATCCTTCATGTCCTTCATGGGGTCATGTTCACTTGTTAATGATCATAAATATGAATCACAAAAGTTAGGAGATTGCATGATAGGTTTACAATCTCATAATTACTGAACAAGATGTCAGCCATTGTTTTTAAAATAGGAGTATGTGAATGGTAAACAAAATATTCTTAGGTAGTTCATTTTATATGTATATATTGATCTCTTTTTCTACCATTTCTTCATCAGTGGCTATGACTTTGGTTATATGGTGAAATTACTGACAGATTCAAGGCTTCCTGAAGAAGAACATGAGTTCTTTCATATCTTGAATCTCTTCTTTCCATCCATATATGATGTTAAGTACCTAATGAAGAGTTGCAAAAACCTGAAGGTACCCTACTTAATTTTATCATTGTATTTGCCAAACTTGAAATAAGTTGCTGGTTGTATTGTATACAGTTAAAAAGCTGAAGTGAGCTAATGTTTGGATTGCCAGGTAAATTTATGGCTTTCAAAAACCTATGGTATAGTTACTTTATTTTATGAAAGTATGTTAGGAATGTTTACATTGATTCTATATTATGTGACTAGACACACGTTCCCAAAGTCAAATGCCACTGTGTAGATGCCAGCTATATTTTTAATTCCAGCTTTGTGTCTGCTCCTCAATTGGTCTTGGCACCTTTCTGCACAGTGACAGCTTGTTCCCTTTCTGTTGAAGTCTTACAGTCTATCCCAGTTAACTAATTGTAACCTACCTGCAAATAACAAGATTGTTTGCAAACAGTAGGAACACAAGATTCAGGAGGAAGTAGCATAAAGCGAACATACAAGCTAACTTTGCACAGGTCACAAGTGCAGAGGAATCAGGATTGTCAGAATCCATCTGAGGTCCATCTGAGCTTGGAGAAACAAAGGGACCGATATTGGAGTTTTCTAGAAAAAGCTTTTTTAATTAGCACAGATTTGTGCAAGAATCAGTATTTTAAATACCTGATTATTTGATGGCTCTAAAACTGGTTATATTCAGATTATAAGTACAATTTGTCTTGCATACTAAATATTTCTGAAACTTGCTGATGTGAACCATTTTTTTTTTAGTAATTGACTCTTTCAGTGTGTCCATTTACCCCAGTTGAATAAAGGCACAGTGCTGCTGGAAAATAATACTGCTCTACATATGAAGCTGTTGTTCATTCACTAATATGTAACCATTATGCTATTGTCCAAGGCTATTTTTCAGAAATTTTGGTAAGATTCGGACCTCTCATTTGTATCTCCTGTAGCCCTCAATTTGTCTTAGCTAGGAGAAGATAAAAGAAACAGACAAGTAGTTGAGGTCACAATTTCTTTCTTGATTGTAGGGAGGCCTCCAGGAAGTGGCTGACCAGCTAGACCTGCAGAGGATTGGACGGCAACACCAAGCCGGGTCAGACTCACTACTCACAGGGATGGCGTTCTTCAGAATGAAAGAGGTATGCTCATCTTGCCAATTCCTAAAGCATCAGAGTGCACAGTAGTATATGGCCCCATTCTGACCTTCCTTGGATCTTAAACTATTTAGAATTAACAGTTTCCCCTCCCTTACATTGTACGGTTGTCACCACTGCAGCAGTGATTTGTCAAAAGTCTGAGTGTATGTCAAGAGTATTAGATGAAAAGCACAACTAGTAATAGTGTTTTCGTTTTCTTTTAGTTGTTCTTTGAGGATACAATTGATGATGCAAAGTACTGTGGAAGACTGTATGGCCTTGGCACAGGGGTAGCTCAAAAACAGAGCGAAGATGTAGAGACAGCCCAAGAGAAAATGAGTATTTTGGCTATTATCAACAATATGCAGCAGTGACAACTAGGTGCCATTCAATATGACATGGGTCCTTGGAGGTAAACCTTCTCCTTAAACATGTGTCTCAAAGAAATGGTGGAAGACCTAGTGTGTTTTTGCAGAGGGCAACACTTTTGAATCTTGATCAGTTCTAATCAAGCAACTTCATGATGGCTGGTAGAGTGTTTTGCCCCTTTGTAAAAAACAGACAAACTACAATGTATATACCTCCTTTTTCTTTTAAACCTTACTGAATTTGCAAGGAGTACATCATTTCAGAGCTTTCAGCAGAGCTGAAGTTCTCTCATGCACTTGCAGATTTAGCTTTTGAAAACTTATTTTAAAACTTTTTTTGCTCTCTGTGAGGGTGATTTGTTCATAAGCCCTCTGCTAGTTTTTATCTTTTGTGTAAGTCAATCTGTGAAAGTGTTCCACTCAGCCCTGGTGGTGGAGACAGTGCATGAACTGCTTAGATCTATCCTAGTAGCAGCCAGTATGGTGGTTCTGGCTTGTATTACAGCTGGCTCCTCCTTTTAGATTGCTGGACCATGTATCATATCAGTAAGTTTCATCTGAACTACTATAGAATGGAGCAAAACTGTCTGCATGTTTGAGAGTACAGTATAAATAATAGTTGGGACCAAAAATGGTTTCACTTTAAGTGAAACACCTTATCCTTCTGCTAACAGGATGTTCAGAAAGTTGACAGAATCACAAGTGTATCTACCCAGGAAAGGCTAGTAAAGCTTTTAGATTTCTCTTTTATGCTGTTTTGAAAAGAAGCCCTGATTGTTAAACGGGTAGAAAAAGGTGCATTTAACTGCAAGTTTCACACAGTCCTGACAAACCAAAATCCTGTTGAAGGAGAGAGAAAATCCTGAAAGTGTGGTATTTTAAAGAAACTTAAAACTCTCCATTATGTAAAGTATTACAAGCTGCTGTTAAAGTGCTTGTGTATATATAGCTGGTTCTTAATTTTGTAAAATAAAGAATTTTCTTAAGCACGAGATTATGATTTTTAAGCTTTTTTTTGAGTGGGTGCTAAAATGTTTCTCATCCAAAGAACTGAACAAAAGAAAAATATTGACTAGGTCTGTTCTACTAACACTTACCTGGCTACGCAATACAAGTAGGTGTCGAGAGCAGTTCTATCATGCTTCTGGATGTAGAGTTTCTTACAAGATCACAATCTCTGAGTTTAATTTCATTAGAATAGATATTTTAACAGGTTAAACTAGGACCACTGTTTGCTATCCTAACTTAACTAATTAAAAAAACCATGGTGCTGAGATCAAATATTACAGTGCACATCTTCCTCCTCCTTTCACAGATAGGCAAGGCTCATGCAGGCTCATTCTTGTAATTACAAATTGTAAGTTTGCCACTACATCTGAAGTGGGCCATCATAATGTAGGAGCAATACTGCAAGGGTGCTACATTACTACTGTTATATTAGAGTTTTGCTGGACAAGTGGAATTCTACCCCATTCAGTGTCAAAGGGCTTAATTCTTCACCTTGAAAGAAAAGAGATGTGCAGCAATACTTAAATTTGTCATGCTCAGGGGAATGGAAAGTACCTCTGACTCCCAGAACAGAAGCTTTCCCATCTTTACAGGAATGTCTTCATTTACTAATGTTTTGTTGTTAACTGCCATCAAGTTTATGTTACTAATTGTGACCTTGTGAATAAGAGACCTCCAAGTCACCCTGGTGTTTATACTACAGAAAATTAATTTTGTCTCTTCACTCCCACTGGTATGAGAGATAAATTTGCAACAGCAACATCAGTATAAGCCAAGTGGTCAGCTGTAGTTTCTATCATTCCTATTGGCAGTGCCTCCTTTTTTACAGTGAATTAATGTCTATTCATTTGTTATAAAACATTACAGATTAACACAACTCAATTTTAGAATATAAATTTTATTGCTTAAGTAACAACACTAACTCCCCTTTTTACAAAAGGATGGATGGGTGAGCACCCCATATAGTTTATGAATATTAGTCCACTGTGCAGCTTTCTTTCCAAAATAAGTTGACAGTGTTAAAAAACCTTAGTATTTTGGTTTTAGGAGAACTTTGAATTACTTCATTATACTCCACTAATCAACAGAACTGTATAACAGTGGTCTCCTGTTCATCCATCCAGAATGAAGCATATCTTCAAATTAAACAGTCCTTCACATCCAGGGGAAAAAACAGGAGGAGGAGATTCATGAAAAGAACTTTTTGCAAGCTTCTTTGCATATGTGAGTTCCACTGTATTTATTAAGTAGGGCTAATGACTGTTGCTGTAATTCTGGAATGATGGACACATGACCCCCCATGTGAAGAAAAACAAGAGAGCACTCCATTACATCAGGGAAACGGAAGGCCTGTGAAGAAAGTGAATATTTTTCTATATCAGAAACTGATGAACAATCCAGGCAGCGATGTATTTTACTACACTGTCCACTATTATATCTATATTTGATACTCAAAAAAGGAAAAATGAGAACTACACTCTTACTATCTCAGTAAGATTTCTTTTGCAACATTATATATCTCTACTGATGATAAAGCTGCAGCTTGCAAGCCCTCTGGAAAGCAATAAAACATGTATTTTTAATGTTTGCAATACTAATTACACTTACTAGGTCTCCGATAATTGTATATTTGTTTGAGACCTTTCTAATTAAGGAGAGTGCTTGCTGTCCCACCTAAAAACAAAATTGCTGAAAAGATTAATCCTGTAAGAAAGCAGTGATTTCATTAACAAGCCTTCAAGAGACCAAATTTTTATGGGTTTCACTAAGCTACTATAGAACCCCCTACAGTTCAGACAGACCCCTAGCCTTTAAAACCATCATTGTGCTTACCTTTATAGTCTCAGGAAACTCTGCTAACTTTTTATTAGCTTCTGTAAGTTGTTTTGTCAGATCTGGTAGAGAAATGTGTTCATTCACTTGGTCTTTACTGTAAAAAAGATAATTTTCAGATTTTCTAACAATACATCAAATAAATTGTTCCAATTAACTTTCTTAAAAGGAGAAAATAAATTAAGCAAAGCTTACTTGTAAGATTATGTCTTAGGTGAACCATTGTTATATTAAAATTTTTGAAAATGATTCTTCCAGTACAGCATTCCAGATTTATTTAAAACCAGAAATTAGGATCGATGGCACTCTTTAAAGGCTTTTCAGTGTGTTATTAAAAGTGAACACTTCTCTCTCATTAGCAAGTATTTATTTCCAGGCTGGAGACTACTGTTCTAATTCACAAAATAGCAATGAAGTTGTCTGGGTGACTATGGGGCAGTTATGTAACTCATCTCACAGGGTCCTTTGAGGATAAATTGAGGGGAGAAGGAAGCTGGTTTGAGGGGGAAGGACAATGCAATGGGCCCTTAGTTTCCACTAGGGTTTGGTTCAAGGACCCCCAGATACCAAAATCTGTGGAGGCTGAAGTCCCATTATATAAAATGGTGTAGTAAACTTGTGTCTCATAAGTTTATTTGTGTAGCATATACCATTATAAAAATAGAAAGCAATCCATCAAAACAAATATAACATCAATACATTGTAAAAATCCATAAAAATGTTTAAAAAATCATCGTCTTAAGGGGAAACACATAGACTGGAAAGAAAGGCATCCAAGAATGTTCTGTGTTCAAGGCTCCACTATAAGGAAGTAATTTGTTAGGTCCCACTGTGGCAGCCTCCCATGGAGGTTGAACTCATACTGTAACTTGCACACATTTCTGTGATGGGGAAATTAAATTTAAAACTACAGTACAGATAATTTAAAACACTGAAAACCCATATGTACTCGACTATAAGTCAGCCTCATGTATAAGATGAGGGCAGGTTTTGGGGGCAAAAATATGGATTTTGATATGACTCATGGATAAGTCAAGGTTAAAACTTAGGGGCATGTAACAAAGTATCTAAAGGATGAAACATGAAAACAATGCCAAAGAAATTACAAAATTCTATCGGGCATCACTGTTTGCACTCAGACTAAAGGCTGGATGGATGAGGGAGTAGAGAGGTGTCAGTGCGTCCAAGACAGATAATACTCTTGCCTTTCAGCAGGGGATGCTTCCTTTTTTAAAAAAAGTCAGTACAGTACTTACATTGACCTATGGACAAGTCAACTTACATTTTTTGGGTTAATTTTTTGATTAAAATTTCTAGACTTATACATGAGTAATTTTATTTTATTTTCAGTGCTGAAATAGGATACATGTAACAAATTTCAACCATGCAGAGGTGTGTGTTGTGTATGAGGGTTGTTTGTTTTTGTGACTTCCAAACTATGTGAGATAAATTAAAAATTCAAAACTGGCCCTTAGTTTGAACAGCACTGACTATTCACCTCAATTAAAAGTATGTATAGTTACTTGTCCCTTTCCCCAGCAAGTCTTTAATTAGACTTACCTCTGAATCTGGTCTGATGGAGATGCAGACTCTAAAGCCTGTTCAGAGGTGGCACTTTGGTGGAAGTTGTTTTTCTGATGCTGACAGATCATGTCTGCCAAAGTCTGCTGAACTCGAGAAATATCCCTCTGTATACTCTGGACTGCAGCATGGTCTGCTGAAAGGAGCACTCTACAGGCCTTGAGCTTCACTTCTCTTTCTACAGATAGGCCTGACATGGCTGCTGGGTCAGTCTTTGAGGTAGCATCATTACTCAGTGGATCTGAGTGAACCTTGATTTTGGCCTCAACTGCAGTTTCTTCAAATGAAGAGTCCACTTTGGTATTGTTTTGGCTAAGCAAAGACTGCACAGGAGAGCAAGCCTCAGAAAGTAGTCCCAATTGCTTTGAGGCAGAAATGCCAGGTGGATTCCACCACAGGTCATACAGCTGCCCATAAGCCACAAATGCCTCTAAACTTTGGAGAGCTGCCATGCTCTGCAAGTCTGTGTGGTCCAGGTTATATCTCAGATGATCACATCCTGCCAAACAAGATATACATACTGTTACAAACACCAGGCATCCCAGTGTCCTTTCAAAAATCAAAATACTACAACAGAAAATCCCATTTTGATCCTAGATAAGTGAATCATTGCGAGGAATTTAATCACTATATATTATTTTGCCTCATTCAAGGCTGGAAAAAATATTCTCTAGTCAGATGCTATTTTAATATTTGCTCCAATAATAAATTCATTCTCTTTTCATTCAACTCAAAACATTATTTTTTAAAAATCACAGAACTGTATGGCTGAAAGTCACCGGAAGGCTACCATGTTTCCTCGAAAATAAGACATTGTCTTATATTTATTTTTCCTCAAGAAGACACACTATTTTCAAGGGATGTCTTATTTGTATTAAGTATGGTACAACAATCTACATTTATTCAAATATAGTTAAGTTGTCTTCTTTTGGAACATTGTCATAACTCTCCAAACTCTGAATTCCATCCCGAATTTCTTGTGACTCCATTTCCTTTAAAACTATTGGCCCCAATCTTTCCGCTCTCTTCTCACCCCCTTCAGTTCCATGCCAGGCCTATCACAATGTCTTATTTTCGGGGTATGGCATATATTGCGCAAATGCTTAGAAATCCTGCTACAGCTTATTTTATGGTTATGTTTTATTTTCGGGGAAACAGGGTATCTAATCCAAATCCCTACTAATGCAGGAATCCATAGATAATCATATGCTATATTGAATTCTGTTTTGGAATTTCCTAAGATGACAAAACAGCTCTTTTTAATGGTCAGAGTAGTCAAGAGGGAGGAAGGAAAATGTCTGATGTGCTAAAATGCTAATTCAAAAATGGCTTCACAAAGTGAAGACATGATTTTTCTAATTATTGTCCTATTTAAAATTTACCATATATGTATACCACGTGACCATGGTATGTTGTTACAAAAACAAACTACAGTCACCCCTCCTAACTTGTGGATCTGAGCCCTCAAATATCCACGGAGGGGCAACCTCCACTATTTGCTGGTGCGCACGCCTGGGCTGCGTTCATGGGAGCACACCCCATTCAAGCCTATGAGTCTTGAATATGCTCCAGCCTCCATCTTTGCGGGGGGTCGGTGGGTCCAGAACAAATCCTCTGCAAAAACAGATGGCCAACTGAATAGCAAGTTTTAGACCTGACCTTTCTCCCTCATTTGAAAGGTGAGATTTAAGACTTCCATTCAGTTTGGGACAAATCAAGTGTCCTATTGCATCCAAATACAGGAAATGGTGGTTTTCACAATCCATATTAACCAAGAATATCATACCAGTCATAGCTGGCTCCCTATATAGTGCACGCGCATTATACGTGGGTGCGCCATATGTGGCTTCCAGCATATGCTGGAAGCCTGCACTGCACTGCACCACACCCACGAGCCCCATTAGCTCAGATGCCCCATGTAAGGAAAGGGTGCACTGTATTTGAATAAAATGGAAGAATATGAAGTGTTTCAAACTAAGGAAAGGAATATTGGCACTATTGCTAGTGCTTCTTCCTGGTGGTATATGGAGAATCTCTAGCATGATTTTCTAGTCAAGCAGCATGGATTGTTTTATCAATAATTTTGATTATTTTACCTCTTTAGAAAAAGCATTCCAGTTCTGAGGTTTGCCCAGGTTCATGGCAGATAGAGGGTAAATCAAGTTAATAACTACAGCAAATGAGAAGAGAGGTTCCTATTTTGTGGTTGGCCCCCATAACCAAGACTTGCAAGAAGCAAGTCTGGGAGAAGGCAAAAATAACAGCCACTAAATGTAAACTAGGAGAGAGGGTGGAGACACACATTAGTATGAAGAAACTTTCCCAGTAAATGCCAATGTTTCTTTCTCTGTTGGTGTGGGAATGTCTCCATGCTGGGATGTCAAAGGACACTGTAAGATTGGGTGAGATAAATAGCGGCTTCATTTTAGAGTCTGCTTTGAAATACTTTCATCCCAATGGGTATGAATCTGCAGAGCATATGCGTCTAACACGTAGTAAATGTATTGGCCAAGGACTTGGCAGACTTTCAAAACTGGGACACTGGCTGGCAGAGTTTCTGAAGCAGCAGCAGCTCTGTGGGGATGGTGGAACAAGAATCTGTTGTACTCTGTATACTACTGCAACACAAAATTTATTCCACCAAACTATAGTGGAGGTAGATATCTCTTCACTCACAGGTGTAGTATGAAAGGAGGTAAAGTATGATCTACAGTAAGAAGTCAGTAAGCTTTGGAATGAAAGGAAGAACACATCACTGTAACCTGTAATAGCAAAGGTTGATTTCTGGTATGAAGCAAGAGTTCAACTAAAGAACTATTACCTTCTGTAAAAACTGCTTAGTTGATCTTCGGTAGTACATTGATCTTCAACATGCTTTATATAGAGGGCAGAGTAAACAAGAGGGCCAATCTGAAAGAAGATAGCCTTAGAACTATGAATTTCATTTGTTTGAAGAACAGTTTTTGTAGTGCTTCCAAAACCATGTGTAACTTACAAGAAGGGAATCTGTGGTGTGTTGGAAAACTGACTACCCAGGGTGTACAGAGAAATCACCAGATCTGCTTAGTGGTTTGGAGCAGTTCTTGAAGCTGGTAAGTTTGTCAGGTTTCAAATACTAAGTCATACCCAGAATCAATGTCAGCCTGATTTTCTGCTGATGTTCTTTATTGGAAGTAGGAACCACTATAGCACCCAAGAATGGAACCAAGAGATGAAGCTGAGATGTAGATTAATGTCATCAAGCAGCTTTTGTGATGTGAAAAGTCTTGAGAGTAGTCACACATTTCTGGACTTTTTCATGTGAAAAACATGTTCTTATGTTGGTATCAATTGCAGCTTCCACATGCTATGTTTGCAAGGATGACTAGAAGTAATTTTTTATTAAGCAGATCTTGTTGGCATATATCATTTGTGGGGCACACTGGTATTTATTTAGGGAAGGATACCAAAGAGAGAGACTGACCAAGGATAAATATAAGTATAGTGTCTGGATCAAGGAAAATAATACCACACTAATCTGATTTGGTCAGGAATCACCTGGAATATTGTGTAAAGTTCTGGGCACCACAATTCAAGAAGGATGTTGACAAGTGTGAGCATGTCTAGAGGAAGGCAACTAAAATACTGTAGTGAAAGGCCTATGAAGAGAGGCTTAGGGGGCTGGGTATGTTTAGCCTGGAGAAGAGAAGGTTGAGTGGTGACATGATAGCCATGTTTAAATATTTGAAGGGATATCTTATTGAGGATGGCGCAAGCTTGTTTTCTGCAGCCCCAGAGAATAGGACCTGGAGCAATGGATTCAAACTACAAGAAAAGAGATTCCACTTAAATATTAGGAAGATCTTCCTGATGGTAAGAGCTGTTTGACAGTGGAACACTCCCTCAGAGGGTGGTGGAGTCTCCTTTGAAGGTTTTTAAACAGGTTGGATAGCCATCTGTCAGGGATGCTTTGATTGTATATTCCTGCATGGCAGGGGGTTGGACTGGATGGCCTTTGAGGTCTCTTCAATTCTATGACTATGAAATATAGGTACCTAGAAGATCCTAGGATGCTGTGGGGGAAACCTTTATTAATATGCTTAGGACCATAGAAGGACCAAATGGAAGACTATAATCCAGGATATGGTTCTGCTGGGAGAAAAATGGAAGGAATGAGCATTGCGAGTTGTCTGGAATATGGTTCAGGAGAGAAAATCCTATGGTGGGAGAAAGGTAAGTTATAAATAAATAAATATACAGAACTTCACTGATGGAAATGGAAATTTCTGTGCAGAACCTGTAGCAGACTTTGAATTTGTTCAAATATTAGAGGATGAGAATGATTCTCCAGTTACATCTTTTCAGAGAATGGCAAAACAAGGAGATACCTTCTATGGGTAGAACATGTTTGAATACTATGATTTCTAGGAAACAGTAATTGTCTTCCTTGTTTTCCCACTTTGGGGAGATTGATTGGCTTTTGTTTGTAGGGTTGGACAACCTTGATGGGATCCAGAAGCTGATTTCAGCCCCTGGCATCCCATCATGTGTTATGCTATCCTACTACCAAAATTCAGCAACACTCAAGAGTGGAAGCAGCAGTTGGAAATGAATTCTTCAGATTAGCGTTTTTGTGCAACAAAAATGAACGTGGCCTCCACACACTTTGTTTTACCATGAAAAAACCAGCATACTCTGAAACAGAAGACTTTATTGGGGGAAAGAGAAAAGACATCTGGGGGCAGCATACTGTCTACATTTGCCCATCCATGCAATAGGACCTCTGTTAGTGCACTGTTACTAAAAATAATGCTTAGACTGGGACCACAGCCAGGTTTAGATTACTGTATCTGCAGTCCAAGGCTGATGTTAATCAGGTGACATTGTTAGCAACCTTATATCTGGCTGAGAACCAAGAATCTGGGGTTCCATCTGAGACCCCGCATGGTATAGTGGTTTGAGTGTTGAACTAAGATTGGAGACCAGGGTTTGATTCCCAGCTCAGGCATGAAACCCACTGGGTGACTTTGGGCAAGTCACACTTTCTAAGCCTCAGTGGAAGGCAATGACAAACCTCCTCTAAAGAAATTGTGCCATGAAATGACTTGAAGGCGCATAACAACAGCAAGGATTGCATCTGTTAAAACAAGTGGCGGCTTTTCCTAACTTTTGAATGACTTCAGAGTGTTGCTGGGACAGAAATGGGCTTATGCACAAGTT
This sequence comes from Sceloporus undulatus, assembly GCF_019175285.1. Classification (NCBI taxonomy): domain Eukaryota; kingdom Metazoa; phylum Chordata; class Lepidosauria; order Squamata; family Phrynosomatidae; genus Sceloporus; species Sceloporus undulatus. Next base: position 86,791,652 of record NC_056523.1, on the reverse strand, counting down.
CCTCTAGACACAACATATAAATCCTGCCCTTCTCTCAAAAAACAAACAAAAACACTTGAGAAAGTTATGCATGTTACAGTTGTTACAGCTGTAGCATATGGCCTTTGCATAAGGTGGTGGTTGAAGTCTAAAGGAATGGCAGGCAGTATCCTAAGGAATTATGTCTCTGAAACTAAGACTACAACAGAACTACTAGTAGAATCTTAAAGTCATCCACTGCAGATAGTAGGGGTGTGTATATGAGCGCTACACTATTCATTTTCTTACTGTTTATGAGGGTTGCCCATCCTGAATTTATTCTCTCAAAGGAAAAGGTACTGCGGTAATCTGTACTATAGGAAAACTGAAGCACCTTTTGAGGTACAAGACTATTCTGCCCTCTTCTTCCTCTGTGGGTGACAGAATTCCATATTCTTAATAATGTCCGTGGGCAGCACTGACTGACCTGCTACACCCAAGATACAATTGGGTTTTCAAGTTTCCCTTTGAATATATTATGAAAAATTCTGCCTGAAATGAGGGTGAGGTAGTCAGGACAGTTTCAGTGAAACACAATCTGATCAATTAAAATGGGGTGGGTGGAATCTTAGTGCACACATGTCAAGGTCCAGAACTTGATCTCTAGAATAGAGAAAAAGATAAGGCTTTGATCTCTGGAATAGAGAAAAGAAAAAGATAAGGCAAGCCTAATACAGTCCTTATCAGATAAAATGGAAAGCTCTGTTACTAGAATAAGGGTGCTCTACAAAGGCTGGTAATCGTGTGTAAAAAAGATGTCCTCTGCTGCCCCCTAGTGGCCCAGCAGAACAATAATTTCATCTTGCACACTGTTGAAGAATGTCAATCCATCCAATTGTACAGAAAGCAGATGAAAATCTCAACAGTGCAGTAAGGCCATATCCTTGGAGATTATCTGTAGGCCAAGATGGACTACAGCTCTTCTAATTTGAGCCTTGGTCTTCTCTTTTTGGACAAACAACTGCTGGTTCTTGCAATTTTCTTTGCAAAATGATGAGGTGGAGGGGAAGGAACTGTGGGTGCAAAATCTTTTATTTTTCTCCTTTGCTACAAGAGTCAGTGGAGTCGAGAACAAGATGGAAAAGAAAAGCTAACAGTGAAGGGACCATTTTTCAAGAACGAAGGGTTTTTTTGGGGGGGGGGGGGGGGGGGAAGAGGAGGAGGAGGAGGAGGAGGAGGGAGAGAGAGAGAATAAGGCTTGTGACCAAAGTTTAGCAAGTCATCAAAAGAATACTGACCAGCAATAGAAGGTCCTTGTGAGTTACACAGGTAAAGAACTAGGAAGGGCTCCTTTTGGGAATCACTTTTAACATTAATATTTTACAAGCCTTTTGATCTAAGAAGATCACTAAAGCCCAATGTGGATGCCCTCACACATCAATAGAAAATATTTATGTCTCTGCTTCCTAGACACAGAATAGGAATGGGCGCTAAAAGAAAACCATATTTGTTTTCTCAGCATTGGCCTACTTCTGGTTCACTAAGGGAAGTGGAGGATAGTCTTTCAATGAATACGAATGGTCATATTTGGGCTGGGGGGGGGGAGAGTTATCAAATAATATTCCCCCAAGGAGGATGGGAGACTCCAGCCCTTATCTCTTCCCACTTATCTTTTCAAATACTTAATGATCCAAAGGAAGAATGAAGCTTTACCTGTAGGAAAAAGAAGACTGCAGATATCTTGCATGAGACTAAAGTTTCCAGCATCAAAGCTGCGTGTCACCGCTCCAAGAATAGCTTCCACTGCCTCCTCCCAGGAAGAAGTCTGAATGCTCAAAAGGGCTAGGGTCAGATCATGAGAAATATGGAACAAGAGCTAAAGAAAGGAAAACAAAAAAGAAACATGTTTCGGTATGTCACTAGGAAAGATTTTTTTTAAAAAAGAAGACCTTAACAAATAAAAGCCCACAAGACCAGCTATGAACCAGAATCAGCCTTGAGACAAAATGTGTTTCATTTGCTTACTCTGCCACTTGCAGCTACTCATTATGTTATTGATATCACATAAGTGCATTGGCCCGGGGAAAGAAATTTATCCACTTGTCCTGAATGTGGTCACACTTCCCCTGAAGGACGAAGTTCGCAGTTTAGGAGTACTTCTGGACTCGTCCCTGCAGTTGACATCTCAAGTAGATGCGACAGTCAGAAGTGCTTGCTATCAACTTCGGTTGATACGCCAACTGCGACCCTACCTGGGCCAAAGGGACCTTGAAACTGTGGTACATGCTCTGGTAACCTCTCGCTTAGATTTCTGTAATGCGCTCTACATGGGGCTACCCTTGTACCAAGCTCGGAAGCTACAGTTAGTACAAAATACGGCAGCCAGACTGGTCACTGGGGTATCTAGGTTTGACCATATAACACCCATTCTGAAAAATCTTCACTGGCTGCCCATTCGCTTCTGAGCACAATACAAGATGTTGGTTATTACCTATAAAGCCCTATATATGGCTTGAGCCTGAGTTACTTGAGGGACCGCATCCCCCCCCCCATATAATCTGCCCCGCACACTCAGAACATCTGGGAAGAATCTGTTGGAAGTCCCTTCATCCAAATATGTCTCCACTTTCCAAAAGGCCTTTTCAGTGGCGGCCCCGCAGATGTGGAATAATCTTCCCGAGGAGCTCCGTCTGACGACCCCCCCCCCCCCCCGAAACATTTAAAAAGAGATTGAAAACCCTTTTCTTTTGTCAAGCCTTCCCCCCTGAAGAATGAAGCTGTGTATTCTGTTGCCATTGATTCTCTGCTTTACCCTTTGAATGATTGTGTTGGAGTTTTTAGTGTTATATATTGTATATTTGTAATATGGATTTTTATGAGATGTGTTGTACTTGGTCTTATCGACTGTAAACCGTTCTGATCTTTGGAAAAGCGGTATACAAATATTATTATTATTATTATTATTATTATTATTATTATTATTGAGACTGTAGGTTGAATCAAATTGCTTGTCCCAACTAGACAGTTGATAAACAGTAAGGCAACAGAAATCTAAATCTTAATGATTCGGTGGCTTTTCCTTAGTTGTGACTGGACTTAGAACTGTTGTGGAACTTGTGAATTAATGCACAAATTACCTGCCTGGGATGAGTGTTGGTAGTTGTAGGAGGATACTCAACAGTTCTCAGCTGTTCAAATATGTCCTGTGACTGTTCCACAGTATTCACACCAAATATACTCTGCCATACACCAATCACCATTTCTGCAAAAGAGCCATCTTGCTTCACTGACCAGCTGTGGTAGCAAGGAGTGGATGGACCTCTGGCTTCCACGAAATTCCTTTCATTCAAGCACTTGTGAAGCAATTCATTAAGACAGAATACCAATCTATGCCCCTATAAATGAATAAGATATCAATCATTTAAATTAATGTTTTTTTAAAAAAAGAAAACGAAATAAAATGAAATCTGATAGGGAATGCACTATTTCCCATAATATTTGAGGTGATGTATTCAATGGGTTTATATGGATGAAAGGGTAGATATAAAGTTACAAAGGGGAAACAAAGAATCCTGTATATACAAAATGTTTTTTATCTTAGCCAAAAAAAGAGACTTTCATCAATTATCTAATGTATTTAATAAATACGTTTGCTTACTAATTGGATGGTACACATTTGCACTAAATGGAGACTTTATACTGTCCAAAAGCACAATCCTAAATCTCAAATCAATCCAACCCACATGCCATTTGTGCTACAGAATTATCATATATTTAGGGAAGCAACCATGAAATTAACTGCAACCCTTAACATGTTTACTAAGTAGTAAGAGACACACTATCCAGTAAGCCTTACTCTCTACAAATAGGATCGCAACCTACAGATTTTTAACTCTCTTGATAAATACATGCATATATACTAAGCAATAAAATTTACATTAAGAATAGGTTCCTAGAGCAAATGTACTAAAACTTAAGTACTAATGCTTTGGTAGAGCTGCACTTCTGCTTGAATTTGAAATGTATGGTTGACAGTATTAATCCCCATAATTAGCAGACCGTATATACTCGACTATAAATCAGCCTCATGTATAAGTCAACGGCAAGTTTTGGGGCCAAAATTATGGATTTTGATATGACTCGTAGATAAGTTGAAGATAAAATTTAGGACTATGCAACAAAAGATGTAAAGGACAAAGTTTACTGTCTTCATTCAAAAATGTCTTATTCAGATCCTTCTAAGCCCAATTCCTCTTGGCACTCTTTTTGAGTGGAAGCACCAAAAAGGTGCCACCACTGCCATTTTCCCACCCAAGCATTCAAAAAGGCCAGAAGCAGCATCATGGTGGAAAGAGCAGAGGGGGTTGGTGCTTCTTTTGGATGCTCCCAGGATGAACTAAGCTCTTATCTTTTGCCACTGTACTCAGAGAAGGAGCAGAGTTAAAATACACTACTTACATTGACCTGTGGATAAGTCGATTAAGTTTTTTAGGGTCAATTTTTGACAAAAATTTCTAGACTTATATATGAGTATATACAGTAATAATAAAGACATGACTGTGTCATTCATCTAATTGCTGCTCTCAAAGTTGTAACACATCACCTGTTTTATATGAAGAGATCATCTTTCATTGTATATATTTGATAGGATACAAACTATTTTGAAAAATCATGAGTGCAGACTTTAACATGTCCCTTGTATTATATCTGTATAACATTTTCATCCTTTTAAAACATTTTTTAAAATCTTCCAAGAGCAGAAATGATCATTTCGGGCTTGTACAGCTCAAGTACATCTTTAAATATACAGTCCTCCCTCTGAAAACAAACCTAAGGATAATGCAAGTGATGTATCACAGAAAAATGAGCAGTAGAACTAACAGCTGCTGTAGCAACTAATTAGTAAGGAAGCAGTAACTAAATAAAACCACACTGACCAATAAGCTCTCATGCTGCTGGAGGACCTCTTGTGCCCCAACCCAGTTCTTGGAAGACAGAAATTCTTGGGCACACCTGAAGGAGAACGTCACAGAGAGATCTCTTTCCCCCGCTATCAGAGCCACCTCAGCAGCAGCTTTGAGAGAAGCAGTATCTCCTTTTTTAGCCAGCACTTTGGCTGCATCATAGGGGGAAGCTGCTCCCAGGTAACTAAAAAAGAACCATTAAAACACAAAGTGTTACTCAGGTCTGAAGGAAGCTCTGCCAGAAAACATAGCATATTCAACATGCTTAATTAGAGCACCATGGGACAGTCTTTTAACATATTAATGCTATCAGAATTACCGGTATCTACATTTCACAAAACAACAAGTTTTGCAAATCTAAAAAGAAATCACTGTATTACTGCTTCCATTCCTCCAAGTTTAAACTTCAAAACAAGTTCTAACATCATGTACAAGCTGGACTGCTTGCACACACAAAAATTATTGACAACACCACCACAACCATACAGTCTCCTTAGGCCAAGCTTACAGCAAGGTCTGACTGCAAGTTACTAGGCACATGGTGTACAGAAGATCCAATGAGCTGTGTCAGAGAAAAGGAAACAGCTCCCATGACCACTACTACAAAGAACAAGAAGATAGCCAAGATCAAAAACTACTTGTCTGGCTGAAATGAATTAATGAACACCCACGTTCCCCAGCCTGTGCACCATGGTCTTCTAAAGCTCAACAGTATTCTGCATCATTTGCTGATCACTTTCTCCAGTGTCTCTTGTTGGATACTGAAGAGAAGGATCACCCAAAATGATCAAATTCTTAGAAGAATAATCTTGGCTATTCATTTGGCTCTGGGCTCTGTCAGAGCTTCACAAATATCACTATCATCAGTACCATTTGGTTGCCATGGAATAATGGCCATCTTTCTCTAGCACTGCTGCCCAGCTAGTGTACAGGTCCTTCAGGACAGGATCTTCAGGCCGTAATCTAGCCTTGGCAATTACAATGGCTTCCCTGAGGCAAACAAGAAAATAAAAACAATTGTTAGATAACCATACTATTTTAGTATACAACTTGGTATGCTCCAGTACTGGAAGTTGACTCCAGCACTCACTTGGAACTGTTTTCCAAAAATACTAGTACACTGAGGTTCACTGAGACTGTAACAGAGTAATAAGCTAATTTGACTTGAAGAGTGTAGTTTAAGACTAGCATGTCTGCAGACTACTTTTGTGAGGATGCTTTGGTACGAATACACATCAGTTAAATCCTCATTAGTTGATTATATAACAGTGATGGCAAACCTATGGCACACGTGCCAGAGGTGGCACTCAGAGCCCTCTCTGTGGGCACACATGCTGTCGCCCCAGCACACAGTTTGCCAGAGTTTTTTACTAGAAAGCCAGAGGGACATGGCACTTTGCAATAAATAAGTGGGGTCCGGGTTGCAGTTTGGGCACTCGGCCTGTAAAAGGTTCTCCATCACTGTTATATTCACAATTTAAAAGAACAATGCAATTAAAAACATACAAAATGTGAGTATTAAAACAAAATTGAATTATTACAGTATTAAAGCAAATCACACAATAAAAGAATGTGTGATGTCCATCTTTATCAGCTACCATTTAAAAGCTATTCAAAGGCTTTACACACCCACTGTGAAGTACTCTAGGACATGGATTTAATATTACACCCTTTCCCCCACTTTTGAAGATAATTCCCATATTTAACCCCCCACACACCCCCAACATGTAGTAAATGATCCCGTGTAACTGAAATGTACTACAAGAGAAACAGGAGTAGGGAAAAGTAGGATGAAAATATAGAATTTGATTTGAATATAAGGAGTGTGAGAATAATTGATGAGAATATTAAGCAAAAAGAAACTACTCAAGAGGCACAGACCCCCAACAAGATTAGCTTAATGTTAATAATAAAGACTGTTGGATATATTAACCACACAATTATCATCTCTAAGTTGAAATTAGTAGGTAAAGACCTGAAAAAATTATGTGATTTCAACAGCTCCAGAGCTTCATATACTTTATGGAGAGAGAGGAGATGGGAGGCAGCCTTGACATACTGCTCTTGAAAACAAAGCTGCTTGACAAAAGCTTCCACAGTCCACATCCAGACTTGATAGCCAGCTAAAAAAAAGAAGGGAGAAACATTAACAGAAAGAAATGATGTAACAAGAAATGAAAACATGTGAAAATAAGTCTATGCACAAACAATTGAAAAATATTATCCTGTCATGTAAAACCATGCAGGATTCTTAATTATGCATGAAAGCACTTTAGTATTGCACAGAGGCTGAAAAGATGTCACTTTTACAAAATCATCCAGTGAGTCAATGACTGAACTAAAGACCTCAAGACAGTCATTCCAACCCCACATCGAACAAGACAAATGTCTGAGCTAAGCCTGTTTCATAACAAAGCAGCATGATTTCTGGATATTAAGCTTACCCATGGGTGAGATGGCCACTAGCTGATCTGTTAGCTCACCCCTCTCAGCAGCTGATTGAAGAGCACCTTTCAAGTCTCCTTTCCACAACATGAGCTGTTGAAATAACTCTGAGTGTCCATTCTCTAAGTGGCTTTTTCCTGTTGGGAAACAAAAGATGCCTCTTGGTTAATTAATTGTATATTTAATAGTTTTATACTTGGGTCTTTTCTCTACAATACTGGAACACAGGGCAGTTAACAATACAGTATACCTACAATTGCATTTTTTTAAAAAAAAACCTGAGAAATGAAGTACTTAAAATGCAATAATAAAGCAGCAATAACATTCTCTTGGGCTGAATAAAACACACCTACATTAGGACCCACAAGCTTAAACCAAAACAGATGTCTTTTTTCATTTTGTCTCTGAATGACTGACCTGTGGGGGATGCAGATGTCATGTCACCTGGAAATGGCATGTCACCACATGGAACACCCTGATTTACATCACAACTACCTTCCTAGCCCCTGCTATTGATGGGATAATACAGATGACATTCCCTGGTAGGAATTAGTAAAAGAAGTGCTTCCTCTGGCACTCAGGTTTCAGGTCACTGAGGCTTTCAGTGCCAATAACAGGACCTTGAATTGATAGCTCATTGGTGGCCAATGCAGTTCTTTCAGGACTGGAGCAGTACATCAGTTTATTGGTATATCTCCTTTTCCACAATATGGTGTGTTCAAAGCAATTCTTAAAAGTAGATAACTACAATTAGAATACATACAGATTTCTACATGTATCCTTATTTTCTGACTCAATCAGGTTGTTTTCTTGTTAGGATTTATTTTTGTTGTTTGCACTTTCACCTCATACTATACAGCTCTTATTATGAAGTTACCTTTATGACTATCTACAAACTTCAGCAGTTAAGTCTATGGTAATTTGCCAGTGGAGTTGGAAGGCTAGCAAAAATGTACAACAGCCTTCAAGGACTTACCTTATTTGCAGATTTATTAGAACCTGTCCATTTTTTTAGAAGCCATGTTTCACAATTTACTGTGCAGTTAGAACCACACAAATATTTAACCACTGCATCACATTTTCAACCCATTTTACCTCCCAAAAAGTATTAAAATCTTTATTTAAGATTAAAGGTCTAACCTTCTGCTTCCATCATTTTGTACAGGGCAGGTCTATCTGTGAATAGTCCCAAATGGACAGGATCCTTTGAAAAAGATGTCAAATCTTCCTTCAAATCTAAAAGGAAGGGGAGAAAAGATTATATTTTGTTTATTTCTCTCTCCTCCTGTTCTCTTCCATCATAATTCTCATGATAGAAAGCTTGTGAATATATTTTACAACTTCTGATATTCGCCCCCAATATTGAGCACTGGGCAAAGTCACAGTTTTTCAAGATGCAAAATGGGTACAAAAAAGTCTTAGAAAGAAACACAAGTCCTTCCCAACAACGAACAACAACACAGTTTGAACTCAGTTGGCACAGGCAACTAAGACTGCATCTGCACTGCAGAGTTAATGCAATCTGACATCGCTCTGCTATGGAATTCTGGGATTTGTAGATTTGTGAAGATTTAGCCCTTTCTGCCAGAAAACTTTAATGCCCACCAACTACAAACCCCAGGATTTCACAGTATTGAGTCATGGCAATTAAAATAATGTCCAACTTCATTATTTCTGTAGAGCAGATGCAGCGTAAGATAAGATTCCTCTTGACACCATCAGTATGTCATTCAGATGACAGGAAAGCAAAGTTATTCTCTTTGATTACATGAAATGGACCTGGGTGGTGTTTCCTTTTGCCCTTGCCTTCCAAATTCTAAGTTTCAAATTCTCTAATGCTTTGATGATGTTCTGTCCATGTTTTCCCATGTGCATGTCTACACAAAGATCATGAAACAGGAATCTTCTCCTATATGAAAACCTTAAGGACAGTGTATACCACTGCAGCATTTTTCTTCCAAGTCCCATACAAGTGTATCTGTGTTTTAGGTTGTTACACAATATAACACAATTTATGCAGCATCACAAATATCTCACTGATACCTTCAGTCTGAAGCTCTTACGTGAAATGCAGCAGGTCTCAGGATCAAGTTGAAAGTAAAAAGTATCAAGAACCGTATAGTGGACAATATAGACAAATAAGGCATCATAAGAGTATCTTCTATCTGTACCTTTTGCATGTAAGAAAGTCGCAATTCTTAAACAGTCCTGGTGCAGTTCTTCTTTTGACCTGTGGTCCATAGATGTGCTGAGAGGAAGGATGGAGCGAGCCTTTTTCCTCTTCACAAAAGCATCTGACCCTGTAGAAAGAGTTCCTAGGATTTACCAAGATATAAAAAATCAAAATGATGATGATGATGATGGGAGGTAAAAAGTACATGAGTACATTAAGTACATGAGTCTATATATAGATGTTGCACTGCTCTTCTCTAGCTGTTCAGTTATAATACAGTCCATGTGAAACATAAGCATGCATATGTATCTCTTCACTTGAGATAAAATTCCCCATGTTTGAGTAGATATGCACCCATAATATATTGCCCTGTGGAATTATGCTTTAACACCTACTTAGCATTTTTCTATGATTTAAGTATCTCAATGTACCCTTATATGCTGAAAACATCATAGGAAATTAGAATTAGAAAAAGGAGGAGTGAAGAGAGGAGAAATCAACATTAACAACCTAAGATATGCAGATGACACCATAATATTAGCAGAAAACATTCAGGGATTGGAACAGTTAATAAAGTAAACCAAAGATGAAAGTGCAAAGGCAGGTCTGATGTTGAACATAAAGAAAACAAAAATAATGACCACAGAAGAAATACACAAATTCAATCTAGACAAAGAGGAAATTGAAATAAAGAATTCACATATCTAGGATCAAACACTGACCAGAATGGAGACTGAAGTCAGGAAATATGAAGAAGACTAGGAATGGGAAGTGCAGCTAGGAAAGAACTGGAAAAGATACTGAAGAGCAAAGACATACAACTGAGCACTAACGTCAATCGTTCAGGCTATTTTATTCCCAATTACCATGTTGTGAGAGCTGGACACTGAAGAAACCAGACAAAAAGAAAATCAATTCATTTGAAATGTGGTGCTGGAGAAGAGTACTTAGGATACCACGAACAGCCAAGAAAACAAGCAAATGGGTTCTTGAACAGATCAGACCAGGGCTCTCCTTGGAAGCTAAGATGATCAAATATTGTACTTTGGCCACATAATGAGAAAGGAATGTTGGGTACTTACCGTGACACGTTCATTTCCTGCAGAGAAGGGTCCTGGCATCCTGTAATCTGGGTTTAGCTCCTCCTATCTGCTCCTGTAGGCAGGGACAATAAACAAAAGACCGGCTCCTATATAGGGAGGAGCTAGCCCCCCTGAGCCTCAGTCAATAACAAGCCAAGCGACTAGTAAAGTAATCAAGGAACTGAACTTTAGTAACATCAGCTAAGGGTTAACTAGAACACCTTAGAAAAAACTAGTCCAAGAACAAACAAGAATTCAGAAAAACCAATCCAGCAACAAGAAGAACAACAAGGCAGGTCCACCAACAGGCA
>NC_056523.1:86748572-86760719 GCF_019175285.1 Sceloporus undulatus | reverse complement strand
TAAGTAGATAGATAGATAGATGATAGAGAGAGAGAGAGAGGGGGGGGAGGGAGAGAGAGAGGGAGAGAGATAGATAGATAGATAGATAGATAGATAGATAGATAGATAGATAGATAGATGAGAGAGAGAGAGATAAGCAAGCAGGCAAGCAAGCAAGCAAGCCAAGATTAGAGAAGGAGTTGGGGTAAATGCAGTGATGTTTTTTAAATTTTTATTGGATGTGCATTGGAAGAGGGGTGGTCTTATACGGCAAGTATATCCCAAACTCTATATTTTAACTGGAAAAGTTGGGGGTCGTCTTATACGCCCAGTCGTCTTATACACCGGAAAATACGGTATATAGTTAAAGTAAGATACCAATGTACACAACATATGACAGGTTGCCATTCTGGAAGTCAGGAGTGTCTTCCTTCCCAAGTCAAACAAACAAGTCTTTGGAGTTTTCTATTTTCACTGTACCATTCAATTTATTTGAACAAAAGACTTATTATTTAATTCCTACAGTTCAGTTTTTGTTCATTTTGAAACTGGTTGCTTGGTGGGGAAGTCTGCTAATCCCTTCCAGATTTCATTCCTATTTTTTAAAAGAAGGAAACAAGGATAGGATTGGTTGAAAAATGATTTTTTTTTTTTTTTGCTGGAAACAGCCAATAAAAATTGAAATGTGTCTAGAACAGGACAACTTAAAACAGTCAAGTAGCTTCTGCATGACTACTTTTCCATGATCAGGCTAACATATTAAGCCATTCACTATATAGCTTGCTCTGACACTGTAAGAACTCAACCCATTTACTGGCTGTCTCCAGAAAGCACATTTAAAAGTGCCTTGTATTAGTTCCATGTTAGCACACTTATGATCAAACTTTTCACTAATAAAATCAGAATCATATCTTACTTGTTAGAGTAGGTGTCATAGATGCCAACCTTCCCATCATCTGTTCCAAAGGCTAAAGAGCCTTCCTTTGTTGGGTGCCAGGACAACTTCAAAGAAAAGAAAAAGAAATAGCCATTTCAATATTTTGTGGAAGGTAGATTTATATGCTATCATGTGCTGCTTCTTAGACTCAGCAAGTTACCAGAAGTTAAATATTTAAATGAAAAAGCAATCTTTTTAATTCACATTGCCATCTTGAAAAATAAAGACTTCCTGACTACTGTGACTATCTCAAGCAACTGACTATTTTACTTTAAATCAGTAAAATAGGCAGAAACAATAGAAACATGAGAAAAATGATAGCTTTAAGTCACTGGTCTAAATGTAGCTAGTATTCAGTGGTGACAAAAGTATTACTTGTCTCAATGAAAAGTCTAAAACAAACATCTATACAAATGAATACAGGTTGTGTAGCCCTTATCCAAAATGCTTGCAATCAGAAGTATTTTGGATTTTTGAATACTTCCAAACAGATTATATATCTTGGTGATGGGACCAAATTCTAAACATGAAATTAGTATGTGTTTTATATACACCTTATACCCATAGCATGAAGGCAATTGTATACATTTTAAATAATTTTGTGCATGAAACAAACTTTGTGTACACTAAAGCATCAGAGAGAGAAAGTATAACTGTCAGCCACCCATGTGAACAATTTTGCCATTTCAAGGAATGCTTTAACTTGTTGCACTGCACTACCATATTATCCTCAAATTGCTGTTGTTCATTACTTTTAAAATAATTATTTCTAGTTGTCAGAATTTTGTTTTCCATTATTGTAACTTGGATTCAATCTGTAGCCTCACTACAACAGCAATCTCATGGGCAAGTGAAATCAGTGTTCTCTTGCCACAATTCCACAACATAAGCAGCTGGCCCTTCCTATCCATGGACTTTTTATCCACAAATGCAATGATCCACAGCTTGAAAATAGTTCAAAATATATAAATTTCAAAAAGCAAACCTTGATTTTGCCATTTTATATAAGGGACATCATTTTACCATGCCACTGTATGTAAAGAAGTTTGAACATCTATGGATTTTGGTATCCACAGGGGATCCTGGAACCAAACCCCAGCAGATACCAAGGGCCTACTGAACAGAAAGCATGTGCACCATACGATTCAGAATCAAATCAAAACAAATTAAACACTCTGAAAAAGTGAAGCAACAGACTGCAAACATACCGCTGTAACTTTGGATTTAATGCCCTGCCAGAAGGTTTTCAAATCATAGTAGTTGTTTATTGACAAGGTGTTCCACACCCGGAGCATGCCATCCCCAACTCCTACAGCAAGACAGCCTGTATTCACATGGGAAAAGGCCAGGCTGTAAACAAACCCGCCAAGAGAAGGCATTGTCCAGCAACAATTTAAAGTTGACAGGTCCCAGCACTTCACCTAACAATGGAAGAAAAAATGCTGATGAAGCTTTATGAAAACTACAGATACAGATACAAAAGAGATTGATATGTAGTATCAAGGAAGCCAGAGCCCCGAGTTTGCAAAATTTGAGCAGGGCTGTTAATGACACAGTGACTAGGAGATCTCTCACTCATAGAGTCTACATGAGTCAAAGCTGACTTCACAGCAGTTAACAACAGGTTTAGGGAGAAAACTATCCAAGCCTCTCTCCAGAAGCAGATTGTTTCCAAATACGAATTAGAATGATAAACAGGTATCTGCTATATGTGCGACTTAGCAGCTCTGTTGTGATTTGGAGGCTTTGTTGTTTGTTGTTGTGTGCCTTCAAGTAGTTTCCAACTTATGGTGACCCAAAGACTAATCTATCATGGGGTTTTCTTGGCAAGATTTGTTCAGAGGGGTTTGCCATTGCCTTATCCTGAGGCTGAGAGAATGGCTCTACGCTCCAGAATTTCCAGAAAATACTAGCGAAACATTGTGTGTTTATTTCTAAACTGAAAACATCATTAAGTCCCTGTTCTATATGAGACAGATAATCAAGAAAACTAAATGTAAGGCCCACAAGCAAAGTATTTGTTTGCCTGAAACTTGAGAAGCTAACAGCTAGAGTAGAACAGATCTTACAGTATCAAGAAATAGTAAAAGAGGCTGGAAGGTGAGATGGAGGGTGCCTCTGCACTGCAGAAATAATCCGATTTGACCTCATTTTAACTACCATGGCTCCATGCTATGGAACTCTGGTACCAGAACAAACTACCATTCCCAGCATTCCATAGCATGGAGCCATGGCAGTTAAAGCAGGGTCAAACCAGATTATTCTTGAAGTGTGGATGCAGCCAAAGTGAATTATGGGGCACCAAATACAGATAGCTCTATGACATTACATGGGAGAAGGCAAAACAATTCTAAAGACATATCTGATACACCAAAGACCTCTCAGAATTATTAGCAGCATTTAGAGAATGGAAGGGGCAGAACAGATAGGAGGTCACTAGACAAGATGCATGCCTAGTAATGGCAAAGTGGGAGGAACATCTGTAGAACCCTACAAAATAAAATACGTTTGGAGAGTTATAAAAGTGATGTGGTTCTTACATCTCTGTCCATTGAAATTGAGAGAAGTAGCTCCTTGTCTTCTACTTCCAAGGAACACAAATTGAATGCTATTCTGGAGTGATTTTGTCCATCAGATGATGTCCCCAGAAGCTCCCACTTCCGTTTTCCAGGCTGTATCAAATCCCACTGCAGCAGTTCACCTCTATAAAATGAATAACAGCAAGATATAAAAAGGTACGAATACAAACGAATTGACACAAAATTATAATGGCAGTTTACATGGAAGCTATTTTTTTAAGGTTGGGGGAAAATGAATTACACCAAGTTAAACATAATGTTTTGTACATTAAGTCAACCTAGGGATGAGAGAAGCTGCCTTTTAAATTAGTCTCCAGAAACAGAGAAATTAAGAAATGCCAAGGATATAATTCTCAAAAATGCATGCTAATTTTTCTATTACTGCTGCCATGAATTCAGTCAAATTAATCAGAGCCTACTCACCCAAAACAGCTAGAAAAGATTTTTGTGGGCTGATTTTGGGACCAGTGCAGTGTTAACCAAAGACGTTCCTTTGCAGCTAGTTCAACACCTCCACCTCTTCTTTTCAAAAAGGGCAACTTCAGAGTCATTATCACTATAGGAGAAAAAATATTACAGAATACTTGTCCACAATATTAGAAATTGTCAGGCTCCACTGTCAGGAAAAGGGAGAGTGCAACAGGAAAAAGAACGCTTCCAGGCACTCCTTTTTTGCTTCACAGCAGCACCACGCAATTTGGTTGCTACGGTGCTCTTGCGGAGCAAAGAGAGGTGCCGGGGAGGCACCTCTTTCTGGCGGTGTGTACCCCGCCTTTATGAACTATTCTGACTTGAGTTTTTACTGTTCAAATTCCTCACCCTTGACGTCTCATAACAGAAGCTACCAATTCTTAGGATTGAGTAGACTTGACAGGAAGTGCTTTTAGTCTGACAACCAGGTACTATTTCAGAGAATTTCTGAAGCCTCATTTGAGTGGTGGGTGGGATGAAAAGATTCTTCCCTAAAACTTTTACTCCCAATTCAAAAGCAACATGAAAGACATTTCTACATTTAAAGATATATCATCTGCACAACAGCAATAGCAAGTACATTTCTATACGGTTTATCAGTGAACTAGTACTCCCTAAGTGGTTTACAATGTGTAAACTAAATGCCCCCAATAAGCTGGGTACTCATTTTACCGACCTACAAAACGATGGAAGGCTGAGTGGACTCTGGAGCCTTGCCTGGGATTGAACATACAGCCTTGTAGCTGCAGTACTGGCATATAACCACTGCTCCTTAATTCCATGAAATCAGCAAAATTTGATTCAAATTGAATATGCCGAGTATTCATATTGTATGTTTTGTTGTTTATTCCAAATGTTAACAAAATAATTTTTCTGCCTTCCTAATTCACTTAGGCTTGGATGACACCACCACCAGTGAAGTGCACTTCGGGGTTCTAGTGCACTGTATATACAGTACGCATGTATAAGTTAAAAATTTTAAGTCAAAAAATTGACCCAAAATCCTGGGCCAACTTATACATGGGTCAATATAGTTGCCCCCCCAAGCCTCTTCCCAGCTGGGCTGTCTCTGGAAAGGGCAACCCAGCTCGGAAAAAGCCAGAAAGACGATCAGGAAAGCAACTGATTGTTGCAGCAGTCTCTTCCCAGCTGGGCTGCCTCTGGATAGGGCAACCTGGCTGAGAAAAGGCTGGGAAAGTGATTGCTGCCACAATCTCTTCCCAGCCAGATTGCCTCCTTTAGTCTGGCCCTTGACTTATCCATAACATAAACATTTTAAAGGAATTACCAAAGAAAAAACAAATCAAAATTCTCTAGACTTACCTCTACCTCTAGTACAGTTCCACACACGAATGGTCTGATCTTTGCTTCCTGAAGCTAAGCAGTAGCCCTTTGTTCCAGCAGCTTCTTCTGATTCACCTCCAGTTGTAGTCTCCTCTTCCAAAAGGAGCATGAAATTAACAAAGACACTTCTTTACTTTTAGTTGAAAGCTATCGGTTGCATCTCCCTTATTTGAAATGCTTGGGACCAAAAGCACTTTGGATTTCATTTTTTTTTTTTTTTGGTATTTTGGAATATTTGCATATACACGATTAAACATCTTGGAGATGGGACCCAATTCTAAACATGAACTTCATTTATATTTCATACACATCTTATAAACACAGCCTGAAGGTAATTTTATACATAATATTTTTAATAGTTTTGTGCATGAAACAAAGCTTGTGTATGAACCATCAGAAAGGAAAGGTCTCACTACCTAAGCCGCCCACACGGACAATTTTGGATTATTTCAGATTTCGGAATTCCGTATAAGGGATACTCAACCTGTACTATATTTTGGGGGGCTGCCTTAAAACCACAAATGCATGCAAGAGGTTTATTACAAAAGTGCGTATCATTCCTTTACTCTACCAATGCACATACCTTTGTATGCACCTTGGAACGCTTCTTCTTGATTGCATATGCCTTCCTCACCAAGAACAGGGCACCATGCCAGAGAATGGATTTCATCATCATGACCTCTCAGGCGATGAATAACATCTCCTTTTCTGTTGATGTCAATGATGACCACGATTCCATCTTTATACCTTAAAATAAAAGGTCTACATTAAGGAAGACACTAGATAGAGTGGTAGCCCATGCTTGTTTTGTATCCCCCCCCCCCCCCCCGATTTTGCTGTTCCCAATGAGCAACATATCTCTAGAAACTCAAGACGGAACAATTTACGAAGGCTACCAGTTAAAAGAAACCAGCAATTTCAGCAAGTACAGATTAAAAGCATTTCACTATGTTTCCTAGAAGACAATAGCAACTGGAAGACATTTAGTAAACATCTTAGTGTATCATGTTGCAATATTTTCTACAAAAATAAAATGCATTTAACTAACATCAAGAGTGCATTGGCCTAACTGATGGGAATATTTTCCTGCCTGCCCGGAATTATTTCCAGAACAGAAAATGCTATACTGTATAAAATATAAAGCTGAAAATACTACTTCTGTGGAAAAACAGATGCTACTCAATAACAAGAATCTGCTTTCTTGAAATTCCATCAGTTTGTGACACACAGAAGCTTAGAAATGTAGATAAAGTTGTTCCTGGCAATATTGTTGAAATACACAGCATTCAGAATTAAGAATGGCAGTGAACAGTTATCTCAAAATCAGTACTGCTTTTTCAGCTCAGATTATGAACAAAGAAACAAAAAGGTTACCTCTCCCTTACCTTCAGTACAATCAAGTATTTATTTTATAAATTAACAAACATATCCAGTTTCATATACAGGAGACTTCAGGGAAAGTTATGCAATTGTCAAGAGTTCAACACATTGCCCAAGGTCCACATAAATCTGCATCCTCCCCTGCCCTGGCAGCTCACAAGCCCCAGGAAGGGGAATTGTTGATGTTGACTGGTGGCAGACGAAGGAGCTGGGAGGTAATTCAAATGATGAAGAAGCAGCTGTTTTTATTTTGTAGGGGTCATGACACTCATGGATGGACTGAAATCTCATTTTCTTTCCCCTTAGAGCCCAGAGCAGCTGTACCCTGATAATCTGAATTACCTCCCTTCTCCATACTAGTAAGCAATTGCAACCCCTTGACAGCTGTAGGAGGGAAGACACAAAGGGTGAGAGAATAGCCCCTTGTACCCCATCCAAAAAGGAATATACTGTATGTGTGGCTAAGGACAGGAGCAGAGGGATGGGAAGGAGCAGCCTGAGTCTGCTCTGGCCAGAACCAAAGTGGACTGTGGCCATTGGCCCCAACCTGCACCACCAGAAGCTAGATTGTCCCAGCTACCTTTTGCTTCAGGTCTAAAGGACCAGAGTGCAGTGTTGGGCCATATTGGAGACATGTGTTGTTTGAATACCATGCCTTCAAAGTGGATAGAAGCTGCTTCTTTTGGCCCATCTGTTCCAGACCAATGGCACACTTACATGAGGGCATTTCACTAATGGGATGCCATGCATAGTGCCCATCCCACATCAGTTAAACCACAGCTGCCGGGATCTCCTAGTTTGTCTATTGCCATGGTATACCTTTAGAGGCCTCTGAAGATGGAATCTGATGGAACTGGGGTGCCCCGCCACTGAAAGAAGCTTGAAGTAGCTCTAATAATCTCTCACTTGGACTACTCCACAGCTTTAAACTGTGAAACTTTTCACTGGTTAGGGATTTTTACTACATAATGACTGAAGGTGGTAATGCTTCAAACACAAACACACCTTTAAATTAATTAATACATTTAAAAAAAACCAAAGTTCCTATGGTCCCCTTATTATTCTTGATTAAACACAAAACTTGTTCAGAAGCTGCATTATGAACTGTTCTCTCAGAAGTCTCTTGAAATCTGTCTCTGATTCATAAATCAGGCATGTACTTTTTAAAAACAGGTAAAACTGCACACATCTCAATTTAAATAGGGAACATACTTTTTTCTTTCTTTTAGTTACCACTCTGGAAAATTTAGCAGCAGGGGTTGTAGCATCTTGTGGGTGCAGGAGAACACTGGCTGTCATTCACCCATCAACCAGAGCCTCAGCTCCAACAATTTATGATGTTCACCACATGGTGCAAATTCCTATAAATAGTTCATTTTTCTCAGGTGAATGTATGTACTACTAAAATATAGTATTGAAATTTGCTTGTGGAATCAGTAAGATGCAGTGCTTGCTGGCTGGGACAAGATCCCTCTGTAGAACAGAGCATTAGCACCTGTCCAGTTAATTGCAGGGCTCATTCAGAGCAATTTATAGTTCTCAAGAGGCATATATTTGCCAAATATTTCCTCAAACAAATAAGATTTTAGCTGATTTGCTTTCTTCTAAACATCACAGGCCATAGTTAATGAAAATCCATAACCTGGGAGTTTGTCATAATTATGCATCAATTCCACTTCCTTACAAACTCAATTTGCCTACTTATTTTCCAAAGATCCTGTCTCCTCCAACTCTTTCCTCTACTACTCCAGTAGATAATGTCTCACTATATTCATGCCCTGAGTTAGGGAATGCTCAAAATACAGCCAAACTTTTACTTTTAGATGCCTGATGATCACATCTAGCAAAACAGCCATTAGCTTGCATCATGGCCTGTTACATTTACTTATCCTAGTGAAAACTGACTAGAACAGCAACTATTTAGTCCAGAAAAAATATCAATTTATCTATTGTAATCTTTGTTCCTAATTTTGTAACAAAAATATTTCTAATCTACATCTAGCTACTCAGAAACCAGTGCTACTGTATCCAAGTCCACATACTTCCAAGTAAGCATGTGGGTGTGCAGCTTGCAACATCTACTGTATATACTCATGTATAGGTCTAGAAATTTAGGTCAAAAAATTGACTCAAAAAACCTGAGTCGACTTATCCATGGGTCAATGTAAGTATTGTATCTTAACTCTTATTTAAAAGAAGGAACCATCCCTGGTGAAAAGCAAGAGTATAATCTGTCCTGGAAGCACTGACTCCCTCTACTCTCTCATCCATACAGCCTTAATACTAAGCACAAAGCGTTATGTCTGCTGGAATGTTGCAAATTCTTTGACATTGTTTTGCTTTGCTTCATCCTTTAGTTCCTTTGCTATATGCCCCTAAGTCTTACCCTCGACTTAGCCACAGGCCATATCAAAATCCATGAATTTGCCCCCAAAACTTACCCTCAACTTATACATGAGGTCGACTTATAGTCGAGTGTATACGATATGTGTTTCTTGCCTTCTTAGGATTACTTACCCAATGGCTACCAAATTCTCATGATGTGGCGAACAAGTGAGACAGAATATGTTTCTGGGCTCTGGAAAGAATGCTTGGCTGTCATTTCGGTTATGCCAGTAACAAATTACTATTCCCTTCTCATCACCAGATACAACCAAATCTTTCACTTTGGGTGACCAATGCAATGCAGAAATTGTACTCTGAAATCCAACAATAATGAAAAGAGAGGTTAGCCATGGATTCTCTTTGAATAAGAGAACCTACAGACCTGTTATGTATAATAGGGATCAACAAGGAATGACCAACTGGCCAAATCCAGCTTCCTTGAGGATGCCAGCTGGCTTTCTATGTGCTAGAAGAACCAACCACACCGCTTTCTGGAAAACTGCATTCAGGAGTTGGTGTTGATGTAATGGTTGTCCAGGTAAACTACAACTCTAGCAGTACAAAACCCAGAACAAACAGTAAAACTCCTCATGCATTTTGCTTAAGGACAGTTTATCCAGCTGAGATTAATAAGTATCTTACAGTTAGCTTACAGTTAATAAATTAGCTTACAGTTGTAAACCGCTTAGGCACTGCTTAGGCGGTATGAAGCGGTATATAAATGAAGCTTGTTTTGTTTTAGTTTAGGTTTCTACTACAAATTTAAGAAACCCATAATTTTTTAAAAAAATACAAACTAATGCATATCTGCTCTTTGAAGTCTCATGGAGATTTGATAAGACTTATGACTGCATATGTACAATTATCTCAGTGTAAAAGATACTCTGGTCTTTTCTAGATGGGAGGAAAAAGTCCAACGCACATAATGTATAACAGTTATTAGGGCCAAAGGTTCACAACCCAATAAGTTTCCTCAGATATTACAATAAGACTTAAATTCTATTGTTAGTCCTGACCAGATTAGAACCCCTGAATCAACTTGATTTAGTTATGCATTGATTCGCCACCCAACAACTGAATGGGTCTACTCTAGTTGGGACTAATTAACTGGATCAAAGTCCAGAAATGAATTGACGTTCTCAGCCATTGCTACCCACATGGATCAAAAAGGATTTATAAGTAAATTGCACTTTAAATTTGCTTTCAAGTACCAGCTGCCTCCTTTCCATATGGCTTTTGAACTACCACCTATAGGCCATATAAATCACATTCCGTTTGTTATACAGTATTTTCTACTCCTTCATCCAAATTGCCCTACCTCTTCCCCAGTCATGATCTTAATCCCAAAACATCATTAAAAGGAGTTAACTGGAAACTAGTCTTAACTGAAACGGGATGTAAGTATTTGCCAGAAAAAATGGTAGGCTTGAATCCAAGCTTATTCACAGTAAACACTTTGAAATCAATGACATTGGTTTTTTTTTTTTTTGTATAATTGAAATCAATGTACATAATCTAAACATTACTAGAGGCTGGAAAAGATCAGTTGGCTTCCAGCTGGCTTGGGGGTATAGTTTCAAGCCTTCTGGCCATTTACATGGGGCCTGGCCATGCCATTTATATGCTGCACACTGCCAGAGAGCCTTATAGCCAGCTTCCTGCCACGACAGGGCGGAAAAGCCCACTTTTTGCTGGCGCAAAAAGGAGTGACTCTTTGCCACTCTCTTTTCGGCTGGCAAAAAGGTGGATTGGAGCCGCAGCATGTGGTTGCCATGGCCCCAATCTGGTTTTGTCAGGGGTGGCTTGCAGTTGCCCTTTCGGGGAGGTCTGTTTTGTCCCTCAGTCTGGATTCAACCAAAGGTAGCAAGGAAGGATACAAGAGAAAAAGATTGGCAATGAGATTGAACAAACCCGCAATGTGACATTTACTCAAGAATGCAGTCTATCACACTTACATGTGCTGAAATCAACACCACTGAAATCAAGCACAGTTTGTTTCCGTGTTCCTTATATCCAACCATCACAAAAGGACTTAGTGCTTGGTTATTTAAGGCTTTTACCGCTGACAAGTCTGTTACCAAACCAAAAGAAGTCCAAATTTGCCTGTCCTGCAGTCACACCTGTGCAGGTGAATGTTTTACCTGATGCAGTGTATGTTCCGTCATAACAATCAGGGTGCGCGCATCCCAGATTTTGACAGCTCCATCATCAGAACTGCTGGCACAGAAGTAGCTTTGACCAGGATAGGGGCAAAATGAGAAGCCAGAAACTCTTTCAGTATGGCCAACTAGCTCCCCTGTCATGCAAAAAAACAAAACAAAACATAAGAGCATATAATAAACAGTACTTTCAAATTACATTTAAATCAAGGGTGAAAAGTACAATAAACTAGGAATCATGTAGTGCTCCAATTACTGATGAACTGTAACTCCCAGCACGCTTCACTTTTAGCTATGTTGACAAGCAGCTGCTGAGAATTGCTGTCTAACAACATCTTGAGGACCACATTATTCCCACATGATTTAAAACTTCTACATTTCATTCTTAATTTTGTTTTTGCACATTTTACAAAATTGTTTTCATAGTTTACATGTGAAGTTATTGCATGCCCCGTGCTAAGGAAGGTACAAGCAGATTTTTGCTCTCTAGAACCCATTTAAAAGGAATCAATGATTTCGCGCCTAACATATTCTTACAATTCCCAAACTGATTTAACCTATTCTGCTGTTATAGTTGTTGTGTGCCTTTGCTCTGCTAGAACATGGCCTCATAGCCTGAAAAACCCACAAAAAACTATGGATGCCGGCCATGAAAGCCTTAACTTTCAATCAACCCAATGATGACCAAATGGTGGAGGGTCTGGAAACCATACCTTATGAGGGATGCTTAAGGAATTG
Organism: Sceloporus undulatus; assembly: GCF_019175285.1. Taxonomy (NCBI): domain Eukaryota; kingdom Metazoa; phylum Chordata; class Lepidosauria; order Squamata; family Phrynosomatidae; genus Sceloporus; species Sceloporus undulatus. Next base: position 86,748,747 of record NC_056523.1, on the reverse strand, counting down.
GGTATGTTTAGCCTGGAAGGGGTGATATGATAGCCCTGTTTAAACATTTGAAGGGATGTCATACTGAACATGGGGCAAGTTTGTTTTTTGCTGCTCCAGAGACTAGATATGGAGCAATGGATGCAAACTACAGAAAAGAGATTCCACCTCCACATTAGAAGGAACTTCCTGACAT
>NC_056523.1:86703860-86743895 GCF_019175285.1 Sceloporus undulatus | reverse complement strand
TAAGAGCTGTTGGCAGTGGAATATGCTGCCTTCTTTTCCTTCTTCTTTCCTATCCCTGGCCTTCCTCCTCCAACTCAGAAGAATCTAAAGATTCAGAAGGGGGGGGGAAGGTTGATATTACTACTACTACTACTACTACTTCTCCCCTTACTTCTCCTCCTCCTTCTTCTCCTACTCTTTCCTGCTTTGATTGTGAGTTCCTGCATGGCAAGGGGGTTGGACTTGATGGCCCTGTTGTCTCTTCTAACTACAATTCTGTGATGAGTTTGTGGACACACATTTAGGAGTAGTGAGACCCCTTTTTATGTTCGCAACAATAACAAACTGCCTATCTTGATGGAAGTGTTTGTGGAGTCAAGATACAAATCAACACTTGGTTGGGAACAGAAGAAAGAAATAATGGGTTATTCAACTCTTCTTTCCTTCACTGATATTTGGAAGATGCTTTGTTCTCCTTTGTTCATCTTCTTCTGGACTTTGTAAATGGTTGCTAATTATTTCACTTACTTTTAAGCTTTAGTTCTTTTCTTGCATTTCATTTTTTGTGCCCTGCTAATATTCCCCTTTGCAACTTATGCCATAATAAATACCTTTGTTAGTCTTTAGGCTCTGGAATTTAGATGATCATAAGACTCCTTGCTTTTCTGGTAACAGTTGATGCAGCTAACCATGTGCAAATTATTTCAGTTTTTAATTGTTTTTGTGTGTTTGTTTTGAATTTTGCATCCTAGAGTGAGGTAAATATAATGATGAAGCACGAGAAGGCCCAACAGAGTTTCATTGGGAATCCCCTTGCCTAAAGTTATGTTGCCTATAGGAAGCAGACTGTTCTGCAAACTGTGTTGCCATTAGTATGCAAAAGGATGATGTAGCACCTTTGAGACTAATTGAAAGAAAGAAGCTGGTAGCATGAACTTTCATAGACTAGAGTCTGTGGATAGAGACAACTGATATTATTTTCAATTTTTAAATTTATTTTAAAATTTTAAATTTATCTAAAGCTTGTGCGCCAACTGCTGCTGTTCGTTGAGATGCCGGATCTGGCTCTGGTGGTACATGCCCTGGTTACACCCCATTTGGGCTACTGTAATGCTCTGTACCTGGGGCTGCCTTTGAAGAGCATTCAGAAACTTTAGCTGGTCCAAAGAGCTGCAGCCAGACTGTTAACTGGTGTGCGTTACAGAGACCACATTATGGCCCTGTTGAAACAGCTTCGCTGGCTGCTAGTTTGTTCTTGGCAGAATTCCAAGCGCTGGTTATGAGCTATAAATCCCTATATGGTTCACGTCCAGGCTGTTTGGCAGACCACATTTCCCTTCCTGAGCTGGCTCAGGTCATCAAGAGAGGATTGTCTTTCAGTCCCATCACCGTTGCAAGCATGGTTGGTGGGGACGCGAGAGTGGGCCTTCTTGGTGGCTGCTCCCAGGCTCTCTAGAGATGCCAGGATAGCTTTGTCCTTGGTCTCTTTCCAATGGCAGGTCAAAATATTTCTGTTCTGTCAGGCTTTTACAAACAAAATAGGTTTGGGCTTTTAATGCTGTGCAGTTCATATAGTCTTAGTACATTTTAGCATTTTTCATGTTTAGTGTTCTAACTTCATAACTTGTTTAATTGTTTTTAACTCTTATGTTACATTTTTATTAATGTCTTCCCATTGTTTTTAATTTGTGTTGTTTTAAATATGGTGTTAGCCACTTTAAGTTCCATTATCAGGACAAAGGCAGGATAAAAATGAATGAAATAAACGAAATAAATAAGTGGGCAGTGGGAGGCTTAAACTATAATAGTAAACACACTTTGGAACAGTCCGCTTGTATGATATAAACAGTTGGGTACTTGGGACAAACAACAAAGATAGTAATGCCAATAATGAGATCTTTAGATAGAGGGTGGTACATACCATATATACTCAACTATAAGTTGACTTCATGTATAAGTCAAGGGCAGACTTTGAGGCCAAAATTATGGATTTTGTCATGACCTGTGGATAAGTCGAGGATAAAACTTGAGGTGTGTGTATATGTTTATATAGCCAGAGGGACTCTTAACTGATGCTTTTTGCTTCAGCATTTCAACTTTGGTTTCATCCTTGACTCCCCAGACAGCAGTAGCCAGCACAGGCAGGAGAGGGACAGACCAGGCTGAATACTTCACCAAACTACAGATTCCAGGATTCTATACAATAGAGTCATGGCAACTAAAGTGGTGTCAAACTGCTTTATTTCTGCACTGTGGAAGAGCTGTTAGTTGGCTACATCAATTTCTGAATGATGATCACTAGATTCAATACCACTGCAGGTTATGTGGCTCACCAAGTGTTGATGTCTGGGGAAAGGGTAAGTCCATGTGCCAGCTAGGCCAAAGCCAGGCCCCATTGCTCTCTGCATTTGCCTTCACAGACAGTGATCACAACTATTATGTCAAATGGTCTGAAATATATGGGATCTGGCAGAATTAATCAATAGTAGCTTTTCCCATTAAGTTCCATCAAGACAATATGGCAGCAGTGGGGAACATGTGGACCACCAGCAGCTTCTGGGTTTTGGATGTCCCTTAGGAGACCCTCAAAGTCCTCTGACATAAGCAACCCCCCTTTTTAACTGTTGATTTTTCATCAAAAATTTGCCTCTGACACACCCAAAACACCTCAACAACATGACAGTTTTGGTCCTCTTAATTCCCATTATTTCAAAGCCGCAAAAGAAAACAGCCCATTTGAACTGAAAGCCAAAGTGATGTTAAATCATTTCATCATTGGTGGGGTGGAAGGTGATCCCTTCCCCCTTGACAGTTGCCACCCTGCAACAGGTTCAGAAACTGATAATGCCAATGTGCTGTTAATGCCATGAGACTGTTATAATCCAGGATCTTCCAGTTCTGAGTAGTTTTTAGGACTGGATTCTACAGTACATTAACTCTATGGGACATAAACCATGTTGATCTCTAAATCACACTTAGCTCATACTGTCCTTTGTATATGCCTGTTGTCACACACCCATTTTAAGTTCCTTAAATAAGGAGCTGATTTATTACATGTCTGATTGTTTGTCTAGTCAGTATTATCTATTCTCAGGTTATAGTTTTTAGTTCCTTGCCCAGGAAAAGGACTTTTCCATCATCTCCTTTCTGATCCTTTTTAACTGGACAGAACAGGGACAACATAGAAACTTCCAGATGCAAGGCATATGCTCTTATTACTTTAAATACAGTAAATCTTGTTCCATCTTTATTCCATGCTTTCAAATTGGCTGGACGAAGTGGTGAATAGTTAATTTGTTTAAACAGTCTCTTTCTTGTTCCTGCTTTTTAAAAACTTTTGGTCTTTTATCATTCTCTCTCTGGCTTTGCTTCGCGAACGAAGATTCTTTTATCATTAAGCTGTTGATAAAAACATAATTCTCAATCACTGAGTTTAGGAATATCATAGAATCCGTCTGCATGTTGTAAAAAGTGAGGACTGTTTTATATATTAAAGAGAAGAAAACCACTCTCTAAAAATAATTATTTATTTCATTTGAAATTGATGGTGTGCTAGATGTTGGTTAATCTAATTTTTATATATTAAGACTTGTTGTTTCTGTAAGCATTTTCACCACAGGGCCAATGTTTTTAGTTGCTTTAAATCAAGGTTTTCAAAATCAGTGTGACTGTAATTAGCATCAATGGTCAGTTTGCTTTTCCTTAAGATAAAAAGTCACTTGTATACACAAACCATTTTTATTTCCCTAGGGCTTGGTCTTGCTTAAATCTGGAATATGACCACCTGCTGTCTCATGACCTCTTTGAATTTGTACAGGACTTGTGTTACTGTTTTCAAGCTACACTATGAAGTTATCAAAGAACATTAATTGGCACTTGAAACAGTGGCATTAATGAGCTTCTTAAGAAGCTTTGCTGTTAGGAGTTATGTCTAGACTTTTTCATGCTATCTCTATTCCATTAATTAATGTTCCCAGTCCCTGACCACAGAATTCTCAAGCCAACATCAAAGTTAAAAACACAAAGCTATAACCTTATCAAGTGAACTTCAATTAAAAACTAGTGACGAGTGATGTTAAAACATATGTAAGAGGGCTAGTGTGTTCATATGGTGCAGCAAAAACAACCAATGGGCTTGAGATGTTTAATTTATTATGGAATTATTTATGAATTGCAACCTGCTTTTTTGACCAAAATCAGTGGAAATTTGTGCAAAAGCCAGAGAAAAATGCAAAATTAGATTGTGGTAGAACATAAATCCGCAGCCTTGGGTGGACCCTTTCCTAAATAAATATGTGTTCACTTGATGAAATCAAAAGTGGTTGCAGGCATAGAGTCTTGCATATACAGTGGGTCTGTTGTATCAGTGGGCTAGCCATCTGCGGATTGGCGCTCCCATGGATTAGCCTACCCTATATTAGTCAATGGTGATGCACCGACATTGCCGCCCATTGAGTATTATGGGATTGAACGCCTGTCTTTTTCCAATATGCAGGGCCCCCGGCAATTGAATCCCCCACCCAAGATGAAGGACTTACTGTAGAATGTATTCAAATGAATGGGGAAATGCAGATCATAGAAACACAGAGTTGGAAGAGACTACAAGGGTCATCCAGTCCAACCCCCTGCCATGCAGGAACACATAGTCAAAGCACCCTTGACAGATAGCCATCCAACCTCTATTTAAAAACTTCCAAAGAAAGAGACTTCACCACTCTCCGAGGGAGTGTTTCCACTGTAAAACAGCTCTTACTGTCAAGAAGTTCTTAATGTTGAGGTGGAATCTCTTCCTGTAGTTTGAATCCATTGCTCCGGGCCCTATTCTCTGGAGCTGCAGAAAAAAGCTTGCGCCATCCTCAATGTGACATCCCTTCAAATAGCCATCATATCACCTCTTAAACTTCTCTTCTCCAGGCTGAACATACCCAGATCCCTAAGTCTCTCCTCATAGAGCATGGTTTTCAGACCCTTCACCATTTTGGTCACCCTTCTCTGGGATGTCCCCACTTTCTGACTGAGTATCTTGAATATCAGTCCCTGGGATTACAGTAAAGTGTTAAATACAGGGCTGTCTTTGAAGATCAAAATTAAATTTTGAAGATTAAAATAAAATAAAATGGTTCCGATATTATCAGTTAATTCATAATACAGCTGCCAGAATACAAACTTGCACGAGGAAGTTTAAGCTTATTACTCCAATGCTTTGTCAATTGCACTGGCTCCTGCACTATATCCAGGAACATTTGAAAATGGTAACTTTGATTTTTGGAGTCCTCCTTGGATTGGGATTAGGATACCTAAAAGATAACATGTCTCTAACTGTGCTTTCATCCGTGGCCCAACTGAGTGTTCTCATCAGGTGACTTTAGTGGATCAGTACTGTGCACCTTTTATGAAGTGTTTAAGTGCCTTCAAGTCTTCTATTAGACTTATAGCAACCCCATGAATTTAATAGAATTTGCTTAAAGATAAAGGTAAAGACTATTCAGAAGTGGTTTTGCCAGTTCTTTTCATTACCCTCTCAAAAACTCTAGTGGGGGCTGTGTGGCAGAAAATATTGGCCAGTGAAACTGAGCCTCATCCAGTTAATAGCACAGTAAAATCTGGGTTGGTGTTTCACCAACGAATATGGAAAGCCAAACTGCTGTCTAGAGATCTTTTTCTGTTTTATTTTCGCAGTACAGTATTTCTAAGAAAGGATGGAACTTTGAGCTCAATTAATATAGAATGCAATAGGGAAAATTGGAGTAATGCATACCAAAGGTAGTCTTTGCTTTCAGTGGAAGGGGGTATTAAGTGGTTAGTCATATTCTTAGTTTTATCTTCCTATCTAGGATAACTTTAAGAAAATATCAACATATCACAATTTATTGGCAGGTATGAGCAATATATGTCCATAGAGGTAGAATTCAAAGGTATAGCAATGTTAGTCTGTAGAATTGGTATGTAGAGAGATCTTGTAGCACCTTTGAGACTAGGGGGCTGTACAGATTGCTCCTAAGGGGTGGCAGGAGGCTGCCCCTTTCCAGGCCAGATCGGGGCTGCGGCAAATTCATGCTGCAGTCCCAATCTGGCCTCTAGAGGGTAGGGAGTGCCATAGCCACGGTGACACTACTCTATGGTGCCCCTTCAGCACTGTGTCATTTGGACGCAGCATCGGAGGTGCGTCATGATGACGCGCACCATGTGGAGGATTTGGAGACCATGGAGCCAGAGTTAGGGCAAGCGTCATCAGGATGCTGAGTCCTGACTCCGTGCACAGGCCGGCACAAAGTGCTGATCTGTATAGGCCTTAACTAAAGAAATAAGTTGGCAACATGAGCTTTTGTAGACTTAAGTCTATTTCCTCAAATGCATCTGAGGAAGCTTATGCTGCCAATTTATTTCTTTAGTTAGAGCCAGAACAGCCCTGCTCTAAAAGCTGCCATCCAGGCAGCTTGGGAGTGCGATGTTTATACATGGCAACACCATGAAGCTGCCCGGAAGTCATGCAGCCACCCAGACATGGGAGGCTTCAAGACACTGCAGTGGTGCAACATTTACATGCCGCATGCCACCACAGCATCTGGAAGGTAGCTTTGGGCTGTGGCAGGGCAGGAAAAGCTGCCCTTTCCCCGACTGAAAGAGGACCCCACGACCCCAATCTGTCTTCGGAAGGGGTGGCTTCAAGTTGCCCCTTCTGCTCATCTGTTTTGCCCCATAGTCTCTAAGATGCTACAAGATCTCTCTACATACAGTACTAATATATGTCCAGTTGCTTACTCGGGAGAAATAATTCTAGAATTTAAATTCTTTGATTGGCCACTATTCACACAAATCCAGCCAAAGTAGCTCCATCCCTCTTGAGCTTCCAGCAGACCTTTGATCCTTAAAACTGGGGGGCTTCCATGATTATAAATTATATGTTTGTGTGTTTGTTTAAAAAAACTTTTAAAAATAAGATTTAAAAAAATTGTCTGTTGTATATCACAACAAGGGTCACAGTGAGCTGAGAGTCAATAAATAAAATAGAGGAATTTTAAAAAACTTTATAGTAGGAGAGAGACCAGAGTGGATTTTGTCTTTTCTGTTAGTTCTTAGAACTAGAATCCTAAGAAATTAATACCCATCTTTGGTACAAATACAGGTTATAAATCCAACAATTAAATTGGAGCAGACTATCTATGTTCAAATAGTGATGCAAATACCCAGAACTAAATATACACACTTGTATATTTAAAACAAAGCAACTAGAAACAAATCAAAACAAAACATCTTAATCTTTGGAAAAGTTGTAAATAATTTTTTTCTGGAAAATCTTGTCTCACAGACAGTTGTAACACAATTGTAAAAACAGTTACTTTAAAAATTATTTTTGTCAAAAGCCTCTTAGATACTTTCATAATTATAAAAACATTAAAGAATGTTCAGAAAGTATTGATAACAATAGATTATCTATCTGTCCTATCTTTTCTGTTTCTGTTATAAACAGCCTGGAGCACTAGAGGGTGCTACCATATAGAGTATGAGATTTACAGACCTGCTTACGCATTGGAAAAAAACACCCTCCCTTCCTTAAAAGAGATTTAGCACAAAACTAATGGACAGGATCTTATGGAATTCCAGCGGCCAACAGGAATGTAGGCATGTGTTTCTCAGATAGCCGTTTGATTCCTTCCCTATGTCTTTGAAGCAGAAAGGATGTTAAAAGCAATTTATCCATGGGGCCTGTGTTTTGAGGAAAGCCACCTCCTCTCAGCTGGCAAAAGATTTTCAGTGGTCCTGAAGTAGCAGTTTTGGTTCATAACTAGTATAAGTGGATCAGATCTCTCTGAAGGATCACAGGGAGCCTTCCCGCTTGCCCCAGTAGTATTCTACTTGGCCTTGAGTCATTTTTCTCTTTCAAGTGCCATGAGCTTTCAAGTAACCCTGCCCTGAATACTTGTGTACAGTTAGCCGCAAACATCAAGAACAGTTCGTAGCAATGTTTCTGGGGAAAGTTGCAAGAGACTCAGAGTTTGATTTGAGAAAATGCCATACACTTCTTAAATCATTGGTTGATGGAGTGGCGTGCATAATTATATCAGTTAACAATATAAATGCAAACTTATCCCTGTATTTCTGATTCAAGTCTTTCCACATTTGTACAACTATTGCCAAAGACATACCACTCACCTGCAAGATGATACAGGGTTTAGTGCAGTAATCCTGAGGTTTGAAAAGATACAAGAAATCTTTAAGGAGAAAAAATCCCCCACAATGTAAGGAGCCCCGTTATTGATCTGGTGTGGTGTAGTGGTTTGAGTGTTGCACTACGACTCTGCAGAATGGGGTTTGAATCCTGGCTTGGCCATGTAAACCCACTGGGCGATCTTGGGCAAGTTGAACTCTCTCAGTCTCAGAGGATGGCAATGGCAAACTCCCTCTGAAGATACCGTACTTGCCAAGCAAACCCCATGATAGGTTCACCTTAGGGTTCATGTAAGTCTATTTGAAGGGACACAGCAAGCGAAGTCATTACACAGCAATCAGAATCTTTAGGGGAAAGAGCCACAATGTAAGGAGCCCCATAACAGCCCAAAATGTTGAGTACAGAGAAGAAGAAAAAATTGAACAGTGGACATTTGAATGATATGGAGTGATTTATAAAAGAGGCCAGTGGAAAAAAAGATGATTATTGTTGTGTGCCTTCAAGTAGTTTTGAATTTATGGCTACCATAAGGCATGGCTATCATGAGTTTTCTGGGTCACTCAGTGGGTTTCCATGGCAAGGGGGTAAATCTCCAGAGTTGTAGTTCAGTGCTTAAATCACTGCAACACACAAGTGTTTTAGAAGAAAGGGGGAAACCTATTTATTTCCCCTATTTTTAGCCCTCATCCAAACAGATAGAGGAGCTTAGTATGCTAATTGCATTTTATTTCAGAATTCAACAGAGGTAAACCAACAAGGTTGGTATTTTTGTGATATTGTCACTCCAGGAGGTTTAAACATTGTCTCCAAGTTCCTGCAACACACTTTATTATTATTTATGGACACAAAAGCAGCTGGGACAAAATTGTCTCAATAAATCAGTTGCATTTTGCTATTAGGGTACCTTAATTACACATAATATAACATATTGGGACAAGAAATGTTCTGTGCAAGTTTGTGGTGGAAAAGTGATGCACAAGTGGTGTGGCTCCTGCTGAAAGGAGGGAGGCAGTATGTGCATGCTCATTTGATCCTGTCCAGGAAAGATGGAGTAAGGGGCAGGAAGGGAAAGAACTGGGACAGACATCAAAACTCAACAGGCAATTTAGCATGGATCCTTTGTGAACACCCAGGGTCAAAGAAGGATATAGGAAATGAAATGAACCCCACTGAAGTCAAAATACAGAGGCCTCTTGACATTACTGAACAGAAGGCATGTATTGGCCTGGTGGGGGTGTATCATCTGTTTGAAACCTTGGAGTAATTATGTAAACCAATCTCAAAGTATTGCTGCTTTGGGGCAGCTCTGAGCCTGATGAACTACACAACTAGTGTGTAGGGATGCAGATGAAGTAGCTGTCTTTCAGAACATGATTAGTGAATAAGATCAGCAGATGGTGCACCACGTGTGGAAAATTTGCTTGTAAAACATTCAAACTCTGGTTGTTAATGGAATGACCAGCACAAAGAATGGCCCTTTGTTGGGTCATATTTCCTGCAGCAGGGTTTGGGGGGTAGAAAATTTTCTAACAATACCCTTAATACTAGGGTGTCCTGCAGATAAAATAGAAGCTTTTGTTCAAAATTCATGTCCTTTTCCTGATTTTAGAGGGTTCAGATGTTTTTTGTAATGGTGATAAGTGGCAGTATTTTTGGGATGCAGAAATTGTTTCCTTATTTTTTTCTTTCCAAAAAGGGAGGTCTTTTAAGCACTTAAAAATAAATGTTCTGTCCCAAGTGGACATGTGCTTTCTAGCTCTGCGTGTTTGGGTATGGTGGAATACTATGCGTTCTACACCTTTTCCAATGCTAATGAGAGCCTTAGGCTCTTTTATCCCCTGAAACCTACTGGAATTCCCTCATGAAATACAGTCAGCCAACATATTATGCACAGGATCCATTCTGGGGTCCTTTTCATAAAACAATTTTTGAATTAAAACTTGAACCCTATTTTTCTTACTTGAAATGAACGACAAGGGTGTTGTTTGTGACTGTTGGCTCCCCTCTGTGAACTGCAGGTGTGCAGTGACAAACACAAATTAGGCCCAAACGGAGATACCAACATTCAGCACTGTCTGAGGTGCTTGACCTCAACAGTAGCTCACAAACAGCAGAGTGCAGAAGCACAACCCAGTGTGCAGTATTTGGCAACCAGGAACTGACCAACCTGTAATAAGGCACAGACATGGTTGCTTCTTCCAAAGTCCTTGGAGGCTTTTATCTTCAAGTTGCAATATGTACAACAAAAGCTCTGAGCTCTGACATATATTGCCTGTTATATTTACAATCCATACTATCCAAAACTCACCAAATCAACACATCAGCTCCTCCCTCCAATCCACTAATCTCAACCCACACATGCTGAGTTTCAGAGTCTTAACCAGTTACAAAGGATTAGTACCTGGTGTTTCCCCCCACTTATAGTCATATAATTTTTTTATATTTTCTAAAGGGACATTTACCTCAACAGTGACCACTGAAAATCATCAGGATTGATCTGACCATTGTGCCTTGGCTGGAGGGGAGGGAGCTGGGGGGCTGCTGTGTGAATGCTGCAGGTGTCCTGGGAGGTGATGAAAGTATGGGCAGGTGGAGCAAGTAAGTCATTAGAGAAGCAGACAGGTGGAAGCTGTCACTGTCACACACTCCTAGTCTATGTTACAGGCTTTCTGCAGGGCCACTGGTACTGCATGGCGAATTATCCATAGAGACATCAGGGCCTGCTCCCATCCCTTACCTGGTGATTGTGTCAAAGAGGTGGTGGGCTGAGGAGAAGGATAGACTGGTGAGTAGCGCGAATGGCCCACCCAGCCCGAGGAGGGCAAGGAGGAGGGCTGCTGTCACTCCAGCCCTGGACACCTGTCTTCAGCCATTCAGTGCTGAACACAAGGTAGCTCAAGCAGCACTAGATAGCAGGGGCAGAATGGAAGGAGTGTTCTTGTACATAATATGGACATGCATAATATGGAGCTTCCAAATAACTCAGTTTAAGTTTTTAAAATCAGTCTCAACAAATGTTGAGTAAGTGGAAGTTCAAGCTGTCTATAGAAATCAGTCAAGCTGGGACTAGATACAAGCAACCCCCAAGTCTCTAAAATGGGCCATAAAACCACAAAACAGAAAAACAGTGTGAAATAGAATGCTAAATGTGGGTGGGAATACACTCCCTCCCATACATATGTGTAGATCTTTATTTAATATCAGTACTGTGAAGGCTGTGCAGTTGACTATCTTGCCCACTTTCTAGCCCTAGGCCCAGCAGGGAGCCTGCACTGTGGACACTGTCACATAAACCTGCACCCATGGCTGATGCTTTATTCTAACTTAATAAATAGTAAGCAAAGGGATCTTGTAGCACCTTTGAACTAACTTAGAGAAATAAATTGTTAGCATAAGCTTTTGTACACTTATATCTGCATGGAGTGAAGTGCCTAGTTACAGACTTTTATAGCTATAAATGAGCTGGACATCATGTGAGTCATGGATTAAAGTACCTAGGGACAGACTTCTATAGCTAAGAATTTGCTGCTTGCATGCATTGAAGAGCAATAAAAAATGCAAAATACGGGTATGTTGATGGGGTAACAATTTCAGTTTTAACTGTGATGATTGGGAGGAAAGTTGTTGGTTAAAGCCAAGCTGAGCAGATAACCATATGAATGGTAGAGGGAGCTATTGGAATTTGTGTGCTGCTGATTGGGAACCAGAAAGGAGAGCTCTCACAAGGCTGAGGTGTAACTAGTGTTACAATACGTCTACTATGCCAGGAAACCATTGTCTCTGTTCAGCCCACTATCAATGGATTAGAGTTTGTGGATATATTCCAATTTTGCTATTTCTCTTTCCAGTCTTCCTTGTTTTTGTTTGTTTTGTTCAAGGACTGCTGTTCATTTCTCTAGGATGGAATGTGCAGGAAGACTGAAGTGTTCTAGTTTTTGTGTATTCCCATTTGTAATGTTTGATTTATTCATTTATCCCCTGGCGCAGAGACTATCTTCTTTGCTCAATGTAGAGTGCTAAGGGCATTGTTGGCAGTGGATGGCATAGATTCCATTAGAGGATGAACAGGTGAAAGTACCTCAAATATTGTGGGTGATGTGATTAGGTCCTGTGATGGCATTTCCTGAGTAGATGTCTAGACAGAGATGGCATATGGGTTTGTAGCAAGGTCTTGCATCCATCTCCCCATCTGTGTTGTGTGTCCAAAGGTAAGTAACTGTTTTAGACTGGGAGCTTATCTGTAGGCAAGTAAAGGTCTGCCACCCAAAGCGCTTGAGAGAGCAGCATTGTCCAGAATCAGTTGTCATTCATTGATTATGTGTTAGAATTGTCTTAGCTGGGAGCTATATGTAACCACTAATGAGTTTTGCCATTTCCTGTCTTTGGCCTGTTCTGAAATAGATTAGTCCTTGACTAATCTGGTTGATTTGTTTAAGTCTATGAATGCTTATATTACCAACTTCTTCTTTTTTCAGTCTCAAAGGTGCTACATGATCTCTGTATACTGATCCAAACTAACACAGCTATGCCACTGAATAATAAATACTAAGTTGCTCTCATGGATGATGGAAGAACTATGCATGCAGTTGTCATATCTATGCCATCCATTAATTCAGAACAGCACTAATTGTGTGTGTGGCTAATGGACTGGAAAAGGCCAAACAAGGTGAACCTTAACCTAGACAAGATAGAGGTGCTCCTGGTCAGTCAAAAGGCAGATTAAGGAATGAATTTAGCTTGTGGTAGACTGCATTGCACTCCCCCTAAAATCTCACCTTACATCTTTTCTTTCAGGCTGCTAGTATCTTCTGGTGCTCCTGTATTCTGTAATATTCATACAAGCGCATCTCTTGAAGATTCTAGAAGATGGGAAAAGAAGAATAGAATTCTTTATCTCCCACAGCAACCAGGAGAACCCCGAAGACCTGCAGTAAGAACTGGCCTAGATCTCTTTTCTATGTTTCTTTTCTATACAAGTCTGTATTCTACAAGTGCAGAGCTAGTACTGTTCACATGGTCCAGTTTTGTATGTAGCAGTTTCTGAAAACAAGATTGGATTGTTAGCAACACTATATTTGCATCAAACACACAGGCTTAAATGTCCCAGCATCTCTTTGGCACAATAAAAAAAAAATGAAATAAAAATTAACCAGTGGACTTATCACAAGATGTTGCCTTTTTACAGGGTGCCAGCCAGTTGGGTAGTTACTCATGCCCCTCCTCCATGGTAGTACCTGATCATGCTCTTGCTCTTTGCCACACCATCAAAACAGTCAGCCAGTATTCCTTGGCCACTGAGCAAACTATCCTCATTGGGCTTCTTGTGAATTTTCTTTTCTGAAACAGGAGTGGAAACTGTGCAGCCTTTGTTTTTATTGGAATGTAACTCCCAGTATTCCTCACCATCATCTGTTCTGGCAAGGGGCTGCTGAAAGTCACAGTCCAACAATATCTGGAAGGCCACATGTTTTCCACTCCTGTTCAGAAACAACAAGAATACTTAGCCTGAACCCTAATTAACTCACCCAGCTCTCCAAATATGAATACCATATATAATTGTATATAAGTTGACCTCATGTATAAGTTGAAGGAAGTCATTGAAGGAACTTGAGTCTGAGTCAATCTACTTGAGTCTGCATAACTGGTAATTGGATTTAGGTGTTGGGCAGAATGGCCAGTTTCCCAGCAGTGAAGGGTGGAATATCCTTATGTGGCTTGCTCCTCCCATTCACTCTGATAGACAGGAGCGCACAAACCTTTTCTGAGAGTTCCCATGAGGGGGAGCAACCTATGCCAGTCTAGTTCCTGCCTTTAGTTTGAATAGGCTGCAACTCAGCTTTGTTACATTTCTTCCTACGTCTCTTCCTACATCCTTAAGAAAAACTCCTTATATCTTTCTTACCTTTCTTTGTTCTCTATCCCAAAAGTTCCTGTATCCATAGTTTTTTGTGGGTTATTCGGGTTATGTGGCCATGTTCTAGAAGGGTTTCTTCCTGATGTTTTGCCAGCATCTGTGGCTGGCATCTTCAGAGAATGCTTGCCTGGAAAAACGATGCCAGCTACAGATGCTGGCAAAACATCAGGAAGAAACTCTTCTAGAACATGGCCACATAGCCCGAAAAACTCACAAAAAACTATGGATGCCGGCCATGAAAGCCTTTGGTTCCTGTATCCCTCTTCATTCCCCTAACTCTCCCCCTCCTTCACAAATGTTGGGAGATAGGCATGCCTAGATTAGTCCAGGGCAAGGAGGGAAGCCCCAGTCTCTCTGGAGATGCAGCAGCACCCCCAAAGCCCCTCTTGCCCAGCTCATTGGAGCATAATGTCAGAAAGGGAAGCATAGCAGACTTGGGAGATACATTGGAGCCAGTGAGTGAGGGAAAATCCTTCCATGCTGTGGCTCAAGTGTGATGTCAACACCCAGCCCAAAATAGGCTGGAGTAGAGGCAAGAGACTCGGTGCAGGAGACTATGAGTATAGGGATCCTTGATTACTCTGGATGCAAAAGGGAATCATCTGCCTCCTGACCTCATGGCCTAGTTTAGTGAGCTGGTGTCCTGGGAAGCCACAGCCCTAGTTTCAACGGCTGTGCCTCTAATGGTCAAAGCCAACCTTGAGGCAAAAAAAAAAAAAAAACCCACAAAATCACTTGCAAAAAATGGAGCAGGTTCAGGGCTTTGTGGGCCACATAAGGCCTTATAAATAATACTTCTCTCCTTTGCTCTTGAATAAATCTGAAAGAAAAAAAGCTGCTGAGGACTTAAGCATATAGAAAGTGAACATTCTTCATTCATTGTGTGTGTGTGTGTGTGTGTACACACACACACACACACACCCACACGAACAAGCTGACAGGGGGATGCTGCGGTTACAATTGTCTAAATACAGTTTTAGCCATAAAACAGCCTGAAGGGAGGGGGCATAAGGATGCGATTGCATTGAAATTCAAGCCAAATATATATGGCTTGAATTTCAATGCAGTCGCATCCTTACATCCCCTCCTTCAGGCGGTTTTATGGCTAAAACTGTATTTAGACAATCATAACAGCAGCATCCCCCTGTCAGCTTGCATGTATGTGGAACTAGGAAAGAAACAAAATATTAAAACAAAATGTTCCCTTCCACCGCAGGAGAGAGGCTGCGTTAAATGGCTTGAAATCACTAGCCAGTAGTAGCATGATGTATGAAGCAGCCTGGGAGACTTATAGGAAAACTCTTTCATGTTTCTTGTCAGGTATAGTAATCTAGTCTTCCATATTTTTACAACTTTTTTACCTTAAAAAAATGAATTTACTGTCAAATAGTTTGGCTGGCTGCTATGTTTAGCTAAAATGAAAAATGGCTATGCGCAGACAAATTGGTATAATTTTTAAAAGCGTTCCTCGTTTTGTCTTCTGTGCACACTTATCGGCTTTGCCAGAAATATGATTTGAAGTATATGTGCTCTTTTTTGAACAGCGAAGTGTGCATGAAACTTTAGTGTATATCAAATGATTAATGTGCCCCTGTGAATTTTTCTTCTCTTTTAAAAAGTGTTCACTTTTTGTTCTGAATTTTAAATCATTTGTGTTCAGTACTTGGGCCTGGCCCTGCACGGGCGGGACAGTAATGGTGATCAAGGCTTATTAGTAGCCATTTCTCATCACTTCTATAGGGAGGTCGTTTTCCTGTATGGCATGTTTTAGGTAATGTATCTCATCTGTGCATTCACCACAAAGCAAGGCTAAGAATGCTGTAGTTTTTTAATTCTAAACAATGGGGCTAATCACTAGGGTTCTCCTTTCTCGTGTTATCAAGAGACCACTGATACTCATTGATTGCAAGACGAATGGGGGAGTAGTGGCTGAGAAAAAAATACAAATTCTATAGGCATATGCAAGGGATCTTGTAGCACTTTTGAGACTCAGTGAAAGAAGTAGTAGCGTAAACTTTTGTAGACAGGTCTAGGAAGCTAATGCTGCAACATCTTTACTCAGTTAGTCTACAAAATGCTACAAGATCCTTTTGCATACTGAATTCCCACTAAACATGGCTGTGTCTGCGAATTCTATCCACGGTGCATATGTTGCTGAACTGGATGCATATAGAACTTGAATCCCTTCCTCCTTGACCAGCTTGAAAGACAGGCAACTCTTTTATTGTTGCTAATACCTTGAGTAGACTGCAACTTACGGGACCCCATCATAGGATTGCCTGACAAGATGTATTCAAAGAAAGTTTGGCCTTCTCTTAGACTGAGGAAATGTGATTCCTAAGGTCACCAAGCATGTTTCTGTGGCTGAGTGGGGATGTGGAACCCTGGTGTCCCAGGGCTTAGTACCACACGCAAAATACTACATTAGTGATACTCAACATTTTTACCCTAGGGAACCCCCCTCCCATTAGATTAAATAGGGACACATGCCCTCCTCATTTGATGTCTATATGAATAAAAATATTTTGTTTATGTGGTATGCATATTATTATTTGCACATTCAAGATATTCATATTTTAACATTTTAAGGGGAAATAATATTGTTCAAATTAGAAGATTTTATTTAAGTAAATTCAATATTTAACTTAACACATGTGTAAATTTTATACATAAAAGGTTAGGAGAAGAGGAGGGATCAGGGCCCTCCAAGTCTCGAGTCCTTCTTGATCTACTGTTTGTGTCCCTCCCCCCCCCCCCCACACAGCAGGGTCCTGCCCCACCATTTGAGAAACACTGTACCTACAGCATGCTGGCGCTAGTCACTACCTGACTCTGAACAGCCCTTTAAGGGAGGGTAAAGCAGGACCACTCTGCATCTTAACTGGTAAAGCTGTGATGGGGAGCAATACAATAGCAATGATAGCAAGGAAAATGAGTCACAATGCAGATAATATAATAATAATACGTTTTTTTATTTGTATTTTCCCGCTTCTTCCCAATGGATCGAAGCGGGATTACATCACGGGTATATAATACAATACAGATACAATGCAATTACAACAATCCAGTAACAATTATTAAAAACAAAGTAATAAAAACAATCATCTGTCTAAAAACATACAGTAGCAATCTTAATTAGCATCTTGAGGTATTCCTATTTGGGAATGATATTCTATAAGAGAGTCAGGGAGGTATGCTAATGGGAAGAGGTGAGTTTTCAGCACCTTCTTGAAGGCATCTAGGTAGATATAAGTGGATCTCTTCTGGAAATTGTTGCAGTGGGAAGGACCATGGCCGTAATGCTCTTTGGTGAGTAGTCTTAGTCTCACCTTGGGATGCTCGAGTAGATACTTCCCAGTTGTTCTGAGAGTGCGGGACAGATTGTGTAGGGAGAGGCGTTCCCTCAAGTAACTCGGGCCCAAGCCATGTAGGGCTTTAAAGGTAATAACCAACACTTTGTATTGGGCCTGGAAGTGAATTGGCAGCCAGTGAAGAGATTTTAATACAGGTGTTATGTGGTCTGACCTTGAGGTTCCAGCGACCAATCTGGCTGCAGCATTTTGGACTAGCTGAAGCTTCCGAACTTGGTACAAAGGTAGCCCCATGTAGAGCGCATTACAGAAATCTAAGCGAGAGGTTACCACTGCGTGTACTACAGTTTAAAGGTCCTTTCGGTCCAGGCAGGGACACAGTTGGCATATCAGCCGAAGCTGGTACCAAGCACTCCTGGCCATCGCATCTACTTGAGATGATAACTGTAGAGATGAGTCCAGGAGTACTCCCAAACTGCGAACTTTGTCCTTTAGGGGAAATATGACCCTGTCCAGGACTAGATGGCAAATTTCCCTGTCTGGACTTGGGGTGCCTATCACGAGGACCTCTGTTTTCTCTGGATTCAGCTTCAGTTTGTTTTCCTTCATCCAGCCCATTACTGACACCAGGCAGACATCCAGAGGAGAGACGCGTTCCTTAGTCACTGTGTCAGTCGGAGACATGGAGAGATAGATCTGGGTGTCATCAGCGTACTGATAACACTGTGCTCCATGTTTTCAGATGATCTCTCCCAGTGGCTTCATGTAAATGTTAAACAGCATGGGGGACAGAATGGTGCCCTGAGGGATGCCCGATGTCAGCTCTCTTTTCCGAGAGCAACAGTCCCCCAGCCTCACCATCTGGAACCTTCCCAAGAGGTAGGACTGAAGCCACTGGAGCGCAGTGCCCCCAATACCCAACTCTTTCAAGCATTCCAGAAGGATGCCATGATTGATGGTATCGAAGGCCGCTGAGATGTCCAAGAGCACCAACAGGGTCACACTTCCCCTGTCGATGCCCAGACGGAGTTCATCGACTAAGGCGAGCATGGCAGTTTCGATGAACAAGATGAGTGGACAACTATTCCCTCTGTGCACTACAAAGCTGCATTCAGTTTCACTAATTCAGTGTACCATCATACTGCTCAGTACATAAGGACAGAGGGCATGCTTTTCCTATAGTAGACCCCAGAACTAGTCCCTGGCATATCCAAGTAAAAGGATCTCAGATAACAGAAAGGTTTGTTTGCTCTGAGATCCTGCATTGCTGCTGCCAACCAGGGTAGACGTTATTGGGGTAGATTGGCCCATGGTCTGAATTGTTACAAGGCAGTTTAATATGTGTAAAGTTTGTAAAGCATTATGTCATGATTTGCTGCAAATTAAACTTACAGTTGGTGATCATAAAGGTGTCCACTTGAACTACACCAAGTGTTATTACTTGCCCATGATACCACTTATATACAGTTGGACCTTGGTATCCATGGGGGATCTGTTCCAGACCTTTCCTCAGATACGACCTCAAGTCCTGTTGTCCCTAATGGCAGCAGAATGTGCATGCGGTTGTATGCACATGCAGCCGTTGGGGATAATGGGGCTTGCCATCTGCGGATGCTTAGATTGAGATGCCACTGTAATATAGTTGGGCTTCCAGCCTTGCCTCTTCTCTTGTGTATGGTAGTCTCTCTCTCTCTCCCCCACATACATACATACATACATACATATTAGTTGAAGGAGAAGGGCATTCTATCTTCAAGATGAAATAACTGATATGTTAATAGCTGTTTAGTGGGATAAAATATTTTGTTCCCCAAATTATTGTAACCATTGTAGAAATTACTAGAATATAAACATTTTTCCCTAGGAAATATACCACTGTCGTAGAGATATTAAATACAGCAAGGACAAGATGTGGTACCTAGCAAAATTGGTAAGTAGAATAATTGTAAGCTTCATTTTGTTAGGTAGATAGTTTTTTCCCCTGAAGTATATGTGCATGCTAGTGCCCTTGTCAAGTCTGAAATGCCTTGTAGAAACCCAGGATCAAATATTATTTAAGCCAGCATTAAAGAACTAGGAGGACATTGTGTATTATAGTGCAAGGAGGTCTTGTTTTGCTATTTTTGCCCAAGCAAAAATTAAGCCAGGATCACCGTTAGGTAAAACAGATTTTCAGTTGAAACACATGAAGTACCAGACATTCAAAGAAAGGTGGATTACTTAGATCACCTCCTGAGGTAGATCTAAATGCAAGACAGGATTATTTGCAAGTCAGGTCCCCCACGCCCCATTGTTGAGTATGGTCTACTTCTCTTGTGGTACAGGAGAAAATGCTACTTGTATGTACTTAACTTTCTAGTGACAGGTAAAAACAGATCTCGTGGGGCTAATCCTTGACTTTGTTTTGACATCCAGGTTCTAAAAGCCTCTCTTCTTTTTCTGTTTTTTTTTTTATAAAGTTCTGTACAGTTGTTATTTACCTTCAAATTCATTTTGACTTAGAATTGTCTTAGCAGGATTTATTTAGAGGAGGTTTGTCATTGCTTTCTTCTAAGGCTAAGAGAGTGTAGACAGTAACAGTTAGGTAAAACTATACAAATTCTTGGATAACTTAGACCCAGTGCTTTATACTTTTATAATATTGAAACATATTTCATTGAAAGTTGGTAAACTGATGTTCATTCTGAATTTTGTATTACAAAACAAATTACACTTCCTCTCTCTTCTTGCTTTTGCTTTTAATTTAAGATACGGGGAATGACCATCGATCAGGCATTAGCTCAGTTGGAATTCAATGATAAAAAGGGAGCAAAGGTAATCAAAGAGGTATGTTGTCAGTTCTTTCTATAATTTTGTTTTTCTGTCTGCTAAGCAGGTACATTAACTTTTCTACAATTTTTTCCTTTAATAAATGCAGATCTTTTTATGTCACTCAGTCCTCACATTTTCTCCTCTTAGTGTTGGAGATATATTTGTTTATTTATTAAAATGTATATTCCACTTTTCTAATACAAAAGCACCACCAGGGCAGTTTATAAAAAAAAATTAACTAAGGATCAACAGTTAAAGCTAAACCATAGTTAAATCATAAAATGGCTATCTGGTACTGATGAAAAACAATGTGGCAATGACCGGCTGCACTTCATAGGGGAAGTCAGCCCTTAATTTGGGCATAGTAATTAAGAAGGCCCTTTATCTTGTCCCTTCCAAACATGTTCCCAACCTAAACAGAACACCAGGAAGGACCTGACTTTATCTTACAGAACAGGCAGGACTGTAAGAAAAGAGGCCGTTTAGGTATACTGAATCTGAGCCATTTAGCTTCTTAAAAATAAACACTAGCACCTTGAATTCTGACAAGAAGTAGAATGGTAAGCAGAGCAGCTGTTGCAGGCCAGAGTTTAGAAACTTTACTTTTTTTGATCATGATGCTTGGAAGATTCTGGGAGTTCTGAGTCACAAAAACCTAACATTTCTGAGATTTGTTACAGACTTGGTATACCTTTTCTATGTTGTCTTGTGTTCTTGAATGTCTATTGTATTCTTCCTCTGCCTGTACTTTGAAAGACTCTGAGAAGGTTGTAAGACCCACTGGGGTCTTACTATGATGAACACTTCTTTCGTTCCCGCAGGTTACTCATTTTCTTTTTGGACTTTTAAAAAAAATTGTAATGTGAGTTGACCTGGATGCAAGATACATTTGTGTAAAATTAATCTTTATGATTAACCTTTAATCTTTGGTTATAAAATAAACATTAAAAGTGTGCCTTGAAGATTGTTTCGTATCTGGAATATTTTTATGAAGTTGAAGTAAAACTGGTGAGAAAGATAGCGTGCGGATCAAAGTACCTTTTCCAAACCGATTTTTTTCCTGGAAAAGGTGGTCTCTGAGATACTTGCTGCTCTTCTATGTAGGTGGAGAAAGATCAGTTTGACTAGGATGAAAACCTCACACATGGAAAATTGGGGGCTAGGAAAAGATGTCAAGAGGCAAGCAGACAAAAAGAAAACCCCAAGACAAGGAGGTTGAGTGAAGGGCACAACTTAAACAATAGAATGAAAAAAGCAAGCTGATAGAGGAGATTGAACAGTGACGGAATGACAGAAAAAAAGATTGAGGCAACAGAAGCTAATCAGAAATTGATCTTTGAGATGGAATAAACCTCACAGCAGTTAATGTGAAAATGGTCAAGTGATAAGGTCCCCACTGAGAGTGGAGCAAAGAAGGAAGTTGCATGAAAAGCAGAAACAATAGGTGGCAGAGACATGGAGCTGAAGGGAAGAAAGGTGGGATGTGCCTGGCTGTATACTGTTGTTTTTCAGTCTGATGCTTTCTAGTGTAGTAGGATTCTTAAAAGCCTGGACTTCTCTCACTAAGGCCTGTTACAGACTGCCAAAATAAAGCTGCTTCGGGTCTCTTTGGAGGTATGCTATTTAAATAATGCATGGGTCCTAAGAGTCCGGAGGTCGCGCCAAAGCCACACTCCGTTCCTAAGCACTGGAGGGCAGCTTTGGTGCAGCTTCCAGATTCTTCGGATGCATGCATCATTTAAATAGCATACCTCCAAAGAGACCCGAAGCAGCTTTATTTTGGCAGTCTGTAACAGGCCATAGTCCACTGGCTTGACAGAGCAGAGAAAACAACAGGACTCAGAAAGCTGAGAATCCAAAAAATTTATTGCCGGCAAAAGTCCCCAGTGGAAATCAAGTTCCAAAAAACTGAGGCACCAGAACCAAAGAAAATGGCTGTTCATATAGGTAATTTCAACAAAGAAGTCCCTAACAATGTATTCTATTGGCTGGTTCAAAGTGCAAACGTACAAATCTTTCTTACAATCAGGACACAGAATTTTGAATATATTAAAATACATTTTAGGCTCACTTGGAATATTCCATCACTCTATCACTCTGTGTGTTATTTCCTTCGTCCAAGGATGTTGTTCCTAATTGTATTGGCTTTCAAAGCAAGCTAGTCGCCTTGATGCTTGCAAAGATCAACTTGTTCTCTAAACATTCTACTGCAAATCCTGTTCAGCATTTTCTCTCTTACACACACAACCTTGACTCTAGAAAGCTCATTTCTATATCCATGGTGCAACCATTTCTATAAATCTATAGTAGGGATATTAATATTAAAAATCCATCTATCTCACTTGCTGTTTTGAACTACAGCTTTCATCACCAGCTGTCATAGTACTGGTAAGGGGTTATGGGAGTTGAAAGCGAAAACATGTGTAACATTGATAGCTGAGTCATAGGTTGTTTAACATACAGACATTCTATAGAAAACCTATACATTTTCTTTTCTGGCTTTTTTTCTTGTCAAGACTAAAATAGTTTCATTCGGTAAATAAAGTCATTGCATTTTTAATGGTAGGTGCTGATCATCATCATTGCTATAAGTGGGCGTAAATTTGTTCATAGAGTTTATCGTTCACTCTTACTAAGGCTGCATTTTGGCCTTTTCTTTTTTGAGAGGTTGGGTAGTTGTATTTTGAAAAGCTTAAATAAGGCAACAATCCTGTGTGTGCATTATCCTGAGAGTAAGCTTTTCTGGAAATAAATAGGACTTAGCTGTATGTCAATATGAGAAGTGCTATGAAAGAGAATAATAGATTTCTATATATAGGTCCACTCCCTAAGATTAATGCATTCCTTTGCTTCTTCATACAGTATAAACGTGAGGAGCTATTATAGAACTCTGAGACTGATGTTGATATTATTGACTTGATAGTATTTTTCATCTTTCATTATAGGTTCTTCTGGAAGCCCAAGAAATGGCAGTGAGAAAACATAATGTAGAGTTCAAATCCAACTTACATATTGGTAAGTTATTTTTGTTAATTGTTATAGAAAAATTGATGGTAAATTAAAATACTCATAGTATGAGCCAGTTTAGAATTTTAACTGATATGCACAGTTCTTAAATAGAATATAGTTGCTGTCATTAATGCCATCATTTACATATTGATCAGTAATGGACAGCAGAATATTTTCTATCATGACAGTTGCTCTTTTTTACACAGAATATTTTCCATTTCTAAAGGTGAAATATTTTACAAAATTAAATATGAATGTAATAAGTAGCTACAATACCAGATAAACAGAGCAGTTTCAAAATTGTAATTAACTTTTTCCAGGTGACTGTTCCTATAAATCAAGTGTCTATGTAATCCTGTGCACACCACTTTCAGAGTGTTAAAATAATTTTCTAATCATTTTCAGTGAGTTCATTCCCTCCCCCAGTTGAAATTATTCAGTGGGCTATTCATAAACCATGCCAACTCAGACCTTACTCTAGGTTTGTGTCAGATCTTGTGATTGTGTCATGACCTGGCAAACAATGATTTACACCAATCTTAGTTTGAATGTGAGTCAAAATTATGATTTACACATACTATATATTTGACCTTCTAAGCTTTCTGGGAGGAAAGTTTCCCTTCCCCGAACTTTTCTCACACCCACCCACCTTCATCCATCTACTCAAAAAACAGGTGCCCCCCTGAACTATGTGAAATGGGGCATGTGATCATGCTGGAGAAGGGAAAATTACCCCAAAATTGGGCTTGGACCTGATGTATAGAAGAAAGGTTGTTCAGGATAGCTACCAGCCTCTATAGAGAGGCTTTTAAAAAGGGTTACAGGTGGTTCGAGGGAGGAAAATAGAAGAAACTGTACCAAAATGAACTTCCTGGGGTTAACGTCTTGGGCTCCAAACCTCAGTTTGCCAAGTTCATATGAAGCAAGATTATTGCAACTGAGATATAATGTTCCAGTTGTGTCAGTGAAAAGATTCCAGTACTCATCATGCTATTATAATGCCTCAAAATATGTAGAAGTATTCCAACAAAAGTGGTGGTGGTGGGGAGATTTGGGAACTTATTTCAAAATAAAATATTGCAAAATATTGCATTGCTTTATATTCCTTTATTATACCTTAGTCCCAGTGAAGTTAGCATGCCTTATTTCTGAGAAAACATGTTTAGGATTGCTGTGTTAATATGCTTCACTGAATTTTTCTCTGAGCTAATACTTTATTAGAAGCTTTGGAATATTTATGCAGCATGGAAAATCAACATGGGGGTGAAACACATGGGTAGAAAAAAGCAGCTTCCAGCTGCTTTGGAGGTGTGCTGATTTTCAGTTAACCATAGGGACTCAGATCCAGTTGATTTGCAGCATCACAAAATTTTCTGATCAGTTTTTCTGGAAAACTCACATTAAAAGGCATTCAGTCTTCAAAAAGTGTATGCATTTGTTTAACTATAGTTTGAGTGCTATCTGCTGTGTTATTAAATGCCGAACTTCCAGAAATTCTAAAATCAATTAAATCTTTCCTCTCAGTGATGTACAAGATGTCAATCATGTTCCAGGTATAGATTGGGAGTACTTGTATATTTAAACTGAGGAAAATTTTCATGTAAAGTATAATATATTTTGAAACTATATTAATATGACCTCACAAATGTACTGATTACATGCAACTTCAAAGATAGCTCAGCATATTATTTACGTGAAAGTCCTGAAAGTCCAGATTCAAGGGAGGAATATATTCCATTGGCATACAGTAGAGTTAACCTGCTGACATCCTCAAGAAATCCTGATCATTAACTTCCTAGTAGTGTAAAAAAGATGGCTGAAACTGCTACAACCAAGTATTCCATGTACGGCTTAATTTACTTGTAGCTGCATAAAAAGTAAGGTTTATTATAGAGAGTAATTTAACCTGCATGTTGTAAGCCCTTCCAATTATGTTTGTTTTGACCTTATTTACCCCAGCAGTCATATACATGAGAAATGTGTATTTCTGAATAAGACTTAAAATTAATAAACACATTTTTCAACATTGGCCCATTTTGGTTGTTTGTAACTCATTTTGCTGTGGCATATTAGCTAGCAGTTTACACTTCACTTTCCAGCAAATTGTCATCTGTCAAGCTTTAATTGAGGTAAAAAAGGTTCTAAATTAAGTACATTTAGATCTGGCATTTAGGTATAGCCTTCTGACCTCCATATCAAATTGATCCTTTTAACTTTCTGCTATATAGCTGCTGCCACAGGAAGCTCATTTTTCTTTTAAACTTATGATAAAGAAAAATAGTGCAGAAATAGCTTCTACCAAAGAGGGAAATAAAATGTCACTTTGCAATGATTCATAGCACCTCAAGTGGACATTCTGGACAAAAGTGACTGACCTTCTTGTTGAATTATGCTCTCTAAGGAAAGTCTTTAAAAGGTAGTGAGGGTCTTACACTATTATGCTGTTGTTCACTGCTGTCCAGTTGATTTCGACTTACAGTGACCCAGTGAATGAGAGACCTCCAAGTTACCCTATTATCAACGGCCCAGCCCAGGACTTGCAAACTCGCAGCCATGGCTTCCTTCACTGAGTCTATCAACCTATACTGTGGTCTTCCTCTTTTTCCTACTGCCTTCTACCTTATTGTCTTTTTTAGTGAGTCGTGTCTTCTTATGATATAGGCAAAGTGTGACAGTCTCATTTTAGTTGTCTTGACTTCTGGGGATAGTTCAGGCCTCATTTGCTGTTTGTTGTTATTGTGTGCCTTCAATTCATTTCTGACATATGGCAACCCTAAGGCGACCCTATCATTGGGTTATTCTTGGCAAGATTTGTTCAGAAGAGGTTTACCATTGCCTTTCTATGAGGCTGAATAGGTTTCATGGCCAAGCCGGGATTCAAACCTTAATCTCCAGTCTTAGCGCCAACACTCTAACCACTATGCTACGCTAGCTGATTTGCTCTAGGACCTATTTACCGTCAGCCCTTGGTATTCATTCTTCAGTAAATGTTCCAAACTACTTTATTTATATGCTGCCTTTCTCTCGTACTGGGACCCAAGGAAGCTTCCGTAAGACATTAAAAAGTTTACAAAAAGTTTAAGACCAATTTAAAAATTCCACATTAAAACATCATAGTACTGATTAAAAATCACACAAAAGTTAAAAACAGATAAAACATGGGCGGGTTACAAACCGCCCATTTGGGGCGGGCTGCACCCACCCCTTTCCCCGGGGTATTGGGGCCTCAGTGTTTAGAGCGGCAGCCGCTGAGGCTGTAGGGAAGCGGCAAAAGGCTGCAGGGAAGCGGCAAAAGGCCCCTTCCCCGCAGCCTGGAAAGGGGTGTCCTTGGGGCTTCAAGCCCCAAGGACACCATGCGGTGGCGGGGAGGAGGAGAAAGGGGTCACTTGGCCCCTTTCTCCTTTGGTCCGCTGGGCGCAGCCGTGTGAAGGGTGCGCCCAGCGGACCAAACCAGGAAGGAGCTCTGAAACGGAGCTCCTTCCTGCTCTGCGCTAAGGGCGCACTAAGCGCCCTGGTGCGGAGCGAGGACGTCATGTCCGCGCCACCCCGTATAGAGGTGGCACGGTCGTGATGTTGTCATGGCGGCAGCCGTGTGGAACGGCTGTCGCCATTTTGTGCACGCAGAGCGTGCACTAGGGTTAGGGGGTGCGGAAGCACCGCCCCTTTCTAACCCTAGTACGCGCTCTGCATGGACTTTCTGGCCCGTTTGTAACGGGCCATACATCTACATTAAAGTCCTTCCCTGCTTAAGCATTAAAAAGCTTGTTTAAATAAGAATGGGCCTGTACAGACAGGGGGAAAGGGGCAGACAGAGGCCGCCCCCTTCTCCCTCGGATCGTGGCTGCGCCAACCAAACGGCATGGCAACGATGCACCATGAAAAAGGAGCTGTGAAATGCAGCTTCTTTTTCCATCGCTGCCAAGACACCCTTATTGCCCTGGAGCAGTGCGGTGATGTCCCTTGGACGCAGCGCACGAGGCCCGTAATCAGCACACATGCCGTCGGGACACGCCGGTAGCATGCAGATGCTCCGTTCTCCTCAGCCCTAATTTCGGCTCCAGGCCAGCACATAACGCCAGTCTGTACTGGGTCAATGTTGCCAGTGAAAGGAAAGCAGAGAGGGGGTCAGACTATCTTCCCATGGAGGGGAGTTCCAGAGGATGGGAGCAGCCACCAAGAAAGGCTCTCATGTCCTCACCAAGTGAGCCTATGATAATGATGAGACTGAGAGAAAGCTGCTTTTCTTTTGAAATTCTTTTTTGTCCCACATTTTCCAACATACTCTATGTTTGCAATATGACCCCTGTTCCCTCTTCTTTTCTTGAACCCAGCTTGGACATCTGGAATTTCTCACTCTATATATGGTAAAAGACCTTATTGTAGAAATTTGAGCTTTACTTTGCTTGCATGGGAAATTAATCTCGTGATCCTGTGGCTACTGCACTCCTTGGTGTCCCCTTTCTTGCAGACTGGAATATATATTGAACATCAAATCTGTGGGCCATTGTTTTGTTTTCCATATTTGTTGACAAATTTTAAATAGAACCAGAGTAGATTCTATTTCTGTAGATTTAAGCAGATCTGTTGGTATGCCATCTGATTCTGGTGATTTATTTCTCCCAAGTACTCCAACTACAGCTTCCACTGTGCTTTGCAAAACTGGAGGTTCATCTTCATATGGTTCTTCCTTGTATGAGTCTGTCACCCTTTCATCTGTTTTATATAGTTTTTCCATGTATTGTTTCCATCTTCTTTTTATTTCTGCTTGGTCGTCTGATGTGTTCCCCTACTAGTTGTAGAGTCTCCACACTTTTCATTTAAATTTCCTTTGACTTCTCAGAACTTATGAAAGAAGTTGCTTGTTCTTCCATTTATTGTCAGCTTCTATTTCTATGCATTGACTATTACAGTAGTTTTCCTTGTCTCTGCACACAAGTCATTAAACAGTTACATTCAGGGTTCTGACTGTACTTCTGACGCCTTTTACTATTGCGTCTTGTCTGTCCTTAACTGCTTGAAGAGTATCGCCTGTTTTTCATTTTTCTCTTTCTTTTTGGCTAGAGAAAGTGTCTTTTTGCATTCTTCCCTGATAATGTCCCTGACTTCAGTTCACAGTTCTTCTGGCTCTCGATCAGTGAGACTTAATATTACAAATCTATTTTTCATATTAACTTTAAATTCTACATGGATGCTCATCAGGCTGTATTTCAGTACAATGGTTGGTGTAGTGCTCTTTAGCATTATTCTACTTTTTGATATTAGCAGTTCATGGTCTTTGCCACAAGCTACTCTTTGTTTTGTTACCCTATTATAATTTTATAAATATATTTAGCTCAGTGACTTTCTAGATGCTGTTGGGCTGCAACATCTGTCATCCTTCACCATTGGCTATTTTGGTTAGGATTGGTGGAACTTGCAATCCTCTCTGGAGGGCCACATGTTGTTCTGTCCTGCCACTGGTGAAGTACTCACTAATAGGATATTAATGGATAATGTTGGAACGTCCATTTTTCTGCCACCTTATTATATGTATCTTGTTTTCAGCCATTGTAAACTTCACTTAAAACATTTTTATCATGTTTGTTTTCTGTGGAGAGGTCAAGGCAGCTAAAAACAAAGAAAACTATAATTTAACCATCTGAAAACATCCTTAAAAGCAATGTAGTATAGCAACAAGAATAAATCATATATTAGCAATAAAAATACTCAAAAGCCAGAGACATTAAAAACCAATTCTGTAATACTTGATTTTTAAAATATTATTTTAGTATGCAGTAGAGTAATAGTCATTCTCTGGTCCCAGGCCCCCAGTACTTTTATGGCTTACTGGAGACTAGAACATAGATCTCCAAAATACTAGTTCAACACCTTAAGCACTACACCACATTAACATCTGATGTGTCTTTTGCGCACATGTATACACACAATCAGTTACCAGATTTTATGGTTGATTTGTTTGTTTGCAATACAATTGAAGTTTTCATATGCTTATTCCTAAAAGTAGGAAGCAATAAGCACTTGCCTGATGATTGCTACACAAAGGTTCCTGAATGTTTTATTACGGAGACAAGCTTATTATTATTATTATTATTATTATTATTATTATATTAATTTATATCCTGCCCTTCTCCCAAGGCTGGGACTCGGGGCAGCTTACAACATTAAAAAAACAGCATACAATTAAAAACATACAAAAATAGTATATTAAAATAGAATTAAATTTCTAAAATAATTAAAACAAATTCAATGCTAAAATCAAATTTTAAAAGATTAAAATGCTTAAAATACATTAAAACAATATAACAGCACCCCATCACATGCTTTAAAGACTTTCTGTTTTAAATGCCTGTTTAAACAAGTAGGTCTTAGCCTGCCGGTGGAAGGATAACAAAGAAGGGGTCATCCTGGCCTTCCTGGGCAGGGAGTTCCAGAGTCTAAGGGCAGCCACGAAAAAGGCCCTCTCTCGTGTCCCCACTAACTCTGTTTGCGATGGTGGTGGGATAGTTCTGCACAGTCTTTGGAATGAGGAAATAGCTAGGCATGAAACCAGATTGAAATGGATCTAGATAATCCGTTTCATCCAGAAACTCCTGGAGTTGGGAAGCTACCACACGTTCTAAAATCTTGCTCAAAAATGGTAGGTTGGACACTGGCCGATAATTGTTCATTATTGTGGGATCCAAGGATGGCTTTTTAAACAGAAGCCTCACAACTGCCTCCTTTAGGCAAGGTGGAATTCTGCCTTGTTGTAGGGAGGCATTGACTACCTCCTTTACCCACTCAGCTGGTCCCCCTCTGGCCAAGAAGGACAAGGGTCCAAGACACATGTGGTTGCTTTTACCTCTCCAAGGATTCTGTCCACATCATTGCGCTGCACAAGTTGAAAAGTACATCCACTGGTACTGTATTAATTGTAGCATCCAAGACGGAGCAGATCTGAGTGACTTAATCAGCAAAATGTCGTGTAAATTCCTCACAGCAGGCCTCCGAGTGGTCTGCATTTTCTACTTGAGGATAAGTGTGTAAAAGACCCCTGACAACTCAGAACAGCTCTGCTGGACAGCTCCATGCAGATGTAATAATTTCTTTGCTGCCCACACTGTCATGGAGTAGGCCTTCAATTGTTGTGCAGCAGGGTGGGCGGTACACCAACAGAATCCATATTCTGTCCCGGCTACCCATCTTTAGATAAACATACTCAAAACCTGTAGACTGTATGAGGGGGCATCTGGTTAGGGCGATGGGATCATGTTAGACCACTGCAACTCCACCTCCCCACCCCCCAGGTTTTGCCTTCTGCTGCACAGAGAATCCTGGTGGGCAAAGCTGAGAGAGCCCCCCCCCCCCAGCCTCATCCAACCAGGTCTCTGTTATACAGGCCAGGTCAGCTTGTTCTTCCAGAATCAGGTCCTGAATGGCAGTTGTTTTACCATTCACTGACCTGCCATTCAGTAGCAGCATCTTCAACCATGGGTGGGGGGCTGGTCTGTCACAAAAGCTATCCACACTATTTAGGCTGCGAGACAGCTTGGGTACCACAAGCAGAACCTATCTTGATTCTGTAATCTGTAAAGAACTGGATGAGGGCAAATAAATTGAAACTTAATCTAGACAAGATAGAGGTGCTCCTGGTCAGTTAACAGGTGTCCAGGGGTGCCTTTGCACATTTAAAGTTTACGTGCCAAATGCACCCATACCTTCAGATTTTGGAGATATGCTATCTGTATGGCCACAGTGACACATGCCTTGTTTGGTCTACACTAATGCACTCTACTTGGGGCTGCCATTG
Source organism: Sceloporus undulatus (assembly GCF_019175285.1). Lineage (NCBI taxonomy): Eukaryota > Metazoa > Chordata > Lepidosauria > Squamata > Phrynosomatidae > Sceloporus > Sceloporus undulatus. The sequence continues at coordinate 86,712,912 of NC_056523.1, read as the reverse complement.
AAGAGTGTTTGGAAACTTCATCTGCTCCAAAGAGCTGCAGCCAAACTGTTAACTGAGGGAGGTTACAGAGAGCATACTATGCCCCTGTTAAAACAGCTCTACTGGCTCCCAGTTTGTTTCTGGTCACAATTCAAAGTGGTAATGACCTATAAAGCCCTATATGATTCAGGTCTAGGCATCTTCATGTATGAGCCTACTTGGGTCCAAGATCATCAGGAGATACCCTTCTCAGTCCCACCACCATGTCTCCACAGTTGGTGGTGATGTGAGAGAGGGCCTTCTTAGTGACTGCCCCTAGGCTTTGGAACTTCCTTCCCGGGGAGGTTAGAATGGCCCCCTCCTTGTTGTCCTTCCATCACCAGGTTAAAATCTTTTTATTCTGACAGTCTTTTAAAAGAATGGGCTATGAGGTGCTGTATTGTTTGAACTGTTTTTAATACTTTTAAAAACTTTTAAAATTGCATTCTTTTAACTTAAGATTTGAATTGTTTTTATACTGTGAATTATTTACTTTTCTTTTAATATTCATTTTTGTATACTTTTAATTCGTATTGTTCTATTAAATTGTGAGCTTTTATGATTCTCAATTTTGGGGAAACTTTAGATAGCTGACTTGGCTCCTGAATCATTTTGAAATTTTTGCTAAAAACAAATGTATTGAGTGGACCCAAGATTTTGCTCTAACAGATTTATGATCCAGCAGGGTTCTAATTTTATCATTTTGATTTATGTCTTTTAGCTGAATCCTTCTCTGGAAAAGGCCACTACCTCAAAAGGATCCGCTATCACGGAAAGGGCTTTTTTGGGATTATGGACAAAGTCAAGTGTCATTACTTTGTGAAATTAGTAGAAGGCCCTCCTCCACCCCCAGAACCACCAAAGACGGGCTTTGACCAAGCTAAGGAGTATGTCCAGCAGCTTCGTAACCGAACCATTATTAACACACTTTAATATTCCCTGATGTGTAAATTATCTTCTTTTTGATAGTCATGTAAATAAAATACATTATAAGAATGTTGTAATTACACTCAGATTTTCTGGTTAGAAACAAACTGCGCATGGTGATAGGGGTTCAATGACAGGCAGTAGGCAAGCACAGTATCTCACATACAGATGATACCTGAAATGAGAGTAGAAACTGGTGCACTGAGGAAACTGCACACTGATTTACTGAGGTATTTTCCCATTGCTACTTTCACTGAAAGTATTGCCCATCTTAGTCTTGACGCTGTTAGTGTAGTCTAGCATATGCTATGAATGCAGAAAAATAATAATGGGATATCTAGCTTAATTATTGCTTGCATTGACAGAACATTTCAATTCTGTGCACCACAATTAAAAAAGGATGTTGCCAAGGTGGAGTGTGTGCAGAGGAGGGCAACCAAAATGGTGATGGGTCTGGAAACCATGCCTTATGAGAGACATAGGGAGTAGGTATGTTTAGCCTGGATGAAAGAAGGTTAAGAGGTGAAATGATAGCCCGTTTAGTATTTGAAGGGGTGCCATTTTGAGGATGGAGCAAACTTGTTTTCTGCTGCTCCAGAAAATAGGACATGGAACGTGCAAGCTACAGGAAAAGAGATTATACCTGACAGTAAGAGTTGTTCAACAGTGGAACACACTCCCTCAGAGTGTGGTGGCATCTCTTCCTTTGGACGTCTTTAAACGGAGGCTGGATGGCCATCTGTTCAGGGTGCTTTGATTGAGAATTCCTGTATGGCAAGGGGTTGGAGTAGATGATCCTTGGGGTCTCTTCCAACTCTATGTTTTTCAGCATTGGCATGTCAGACATGAAATGGCTATTTCCTAGATTCTGGTATTGTGAATGCATAGTGATTGTAGGTCACCAGCTTTTAACTGTAACTGGCACATTCTTAACAGCATAGACTGTCCTGGACTACAGCCAGCACAAGTCCAAACAAACGCTGATAAGGATTGTTTAACAAGAAAAGAGCTAAAAGGCAGACGACAGACCTTTCGGTTAGTCCACAAGAAGCACACCAGTAACAAAGCCAAGGTCAGGATTCCAGAGTCCACAGAAGTCAGTTCGGTCCACAGTCAGGGCAGCCAGAAGGTAACAAGAGTCCAGTCCATTCCAAAGTCAAGGGTTCAAGGCAAACAAGGGTTCCAGGGAGTAAGGAGCCAGTGCTGACAGTAATCACACAGAAGGATACTGCAACAAACTCTGACACCAAGTCAGCATCTCTCAGGTGGTTAAGCAGGAGACTCTCTTCTCAGTGCCAGCTGAGGCTTGTTTGCCAATTGTCTCTCAGCAATTCTCCTGGACCGACACACGCAAGCACTCTCAGCCCTGCATTGTTTAAAGGAAGGCACCTCCAGGCTTGGCTCTTCTCCAGAGTCACCACTAGGCTGCTGAGCCTCAAGAGGAATCTCACCAGCACTAGGATCTGGCTGAGCCTTGTCCTCTGGGGCTGGGAGATCGCAGCTGGGATCTGGCAGAGCAGGATTAGCACCTGGTGTAACCTCAATTTCCCCCTGCACTAGAGGAGCCACAGTTTCCTCCTCATCCTCCGAGTCCTCCACTTGGCTCGTCATTACATTGCCTATGTACAGCATTAAAAGGTTCCCAGTGTGAAGAAAGAGCTTACATTCACAGTTAACTAAAATGTGTGGTGGAGGATGATCTGAAGGCATGTGATACATCTGCTTTGCTATTTGCAAGAAACTCTTGGGCTGGTTAGTAGCTTGAAAGGAAGCTGGGTAAGATTTTTAGTACTACTTTGAGAACTCATGGAAGAAAATCAAAGTAAACCATTGTTTGTCAAACAAACAAAATTCTCTTTGAAAATAGATATGCTTGCCATTAAAGCTACCTTTGCATCATTGTTTTTGTTCTTTCTTGTTTGACATAAAACGACTGTAGGAGATGGAGGGGCAGTCGCTGGTGTTCAACTGACAATAATTGACATGTGGCTTCATTATTACTCTTGATATCATTGCATAGAAGAAATAATGTTCTTGTATATTTGGTACATATGCAGATAGATGAATTTTCAGTTCAGTAAAATGTGACTGCAGGTGGCACTCCTGTTCATTTTCTGGTAGTATATTAAAAGTATGGAAAACTTGCAACTCTTTAAATTTCTTGGAATTTACAGTTTCTCCCTTGGATGCACAAACAGCCAATCTCTAAGGAGGTGAAGTGCTTATTAACTGCAGAGCATGTGATTCCTAAAAGGAACAGGTACTGATTAAAGAGTCCCTTGGTTTTAATGGGCAACAATTTATCATTCATGCATTTAAAATCTATTTTTAGCTGTAAATTATAGAGCAATCCTCTTATTGCATACCAAAGTAATACTGATACCATTGCGGGAGGTGATGGAGTAAGCTACCTTTAGTTTCTCCTTTAAGCACGATAGGTGGCTGGTATCGAATGGATGGTTGTAGGTACTGATGCTTATTTGACCTACTCATTAGCGCTGTTGTGTGTTAACAGATTATAAATAGAATCATAAAATGGATTTTTAAGTTTTCAGGCAACCTCCTGACTTACAAGTCTCCTAAAACTGAAAAATACTTCATCTGGAAGCCTGTAAAGCAGCTAGAAAAATAGAACAATAAAACAATTTTTAGAAATTGCAGTAAAAAAAATGAACATTTTAAAAACAATGAAACTAATAAAACAGGAAATAAAAACATTCATCAAAAATCATGGATAATTATTTTTTAAGAGGCTCATGTGATCATGATAAGCAAAATTCTGGTCAGCCATCTGTCTGCAGAAAGTACTGCCACTGGAATGGTCTTGTGTCTAAGGGCATTTGGAACAGAGTTTCTGATGCAGGTCTTAACAGACTGGTAGGTTCATATAGAAAAGGTAATTTTTCAGTTTTATAATAATTTATCAAGTCAAAACCAGCTTCTTGAATACTGTAGTATGTACTGTATAAAAAATTAGAAGTCAGTAGAGGTCTTTTAATACCATCAAGTTATATTCTAGCCAACTGGTACTGACTAATGATTGTAGATTTTTATGTTCTGAAACAACTGAAACTTTACTTAAGAAATTTTGGGCCCAAACAGACAGACCAAAATAAAGCTGCTTTGGGTCACTTTGGAGGTATACTGTTTAAATGATGCATGCATCCTAAGAGGCCGGAAGCCATGCCAAAGCCATGCTCCAGTCCTAAGGACTAGAATGCAGCTTTGGGGCAGCTTCTGGCTGCTTAAGATGCGTGTGTCATTTAGACAGTGTACCTCCAAAGTGACCCAAAGCAGCTTTATTTTGGCCCATCTGTTCGGGTCCTTTGCTACCAGAGATAGAAATAACATGGAAAGAATAGAGATTGGTTCCTATACCGCAATGAAGAAGATCGGTTCAACATAATTCAACAACTCACCCCACCACTGACTGCAACTAACAATATGCACATGTAAGATGAAACAGACAGGTCAAACAAACCTTGCATAAACAAAAACATATTGAATTTTCTAAAGACCCCTTAAAGGTTTCTTCCAAAATCCATCCGGGATAACTTTTGTCTTTCATCAACTTCCATTTTTCTTTTGATTTCTGTTTTTGTGGCCAAACGTAAAGATTTATTTAACATGCTGACAGTAGCTGCTGGAGCAGAATCATTGCCTCTTTTCTTTGTTTTGCTTTCTGTGCATGCTCAGTAATGGTTTTCTGGAGGCAGCTGCTATTTACTTTGCCTACTGTAGGCAGGCATACACAGTAAGAACAGATGTAGCAAAATCCCTTTCTTTCTCAGCTCAAACTGTATTGTGTCGTTTTCTGAAGGCACACCAGTACAACCCAGCAGGCCATGTGTTTCTCTGGACCTCCTTTATTTACCCTCTAATGCCAATACTACAAAAAACAAACAAAACAAAACAAAAACCCCAACCACCAAATAAAACAAAACAAAAAACCTCCAGAGCGTGAAGAGGAATGAAGGGGTTGAGTGGATATAAAAAAGCCTTTGTATAAAGGATAACTGTCACTCTCTTTTTAAAAACAAAACAAAATCCAAGAAACTACAAACCAGTCAGCCTAACCTCAGTATCAGGAAAAAAAATATATTAGAATGGATTATACAGTAGTCCATTTGCAAGTATTTTGATGCAGTGATCAGTAGGAGCCAGCATGGGTTTTTCAATAACAAATCCTGCCGAAGTAATGTTAATATCTTTTTTTGATTGAGTCACTAGCTTAGTTGAGAATGCTTTGGATGTCATTTGTTTGGATTTCAGCAAAATACTTGATATGGTCCTCCATGATATTTTGATCAGCAAACTGAGTAAATATGGAAGAGATGAAAACAACATCAGATGGATCCATAACTGGTTGGAAAACCATGTTCAAAGAGTTGTCGTCAGTGTCTGTGCTTCAGATTGGAAGGAAGTTTCAAATGGACTGTAGGGAGTATGTCCTCGAGTTGGCACTCTTTAAAATTTTTATCAGTGATTTAGATGATAGAGGGAATTTTTATCAAATTTGTAGATGATACGCCTTGAGGTCTTTTCCAACTATATGATTCTAACAAAACTGAAAGGCTGTTGGAAGACAGGAACAGAATTAAAAAGGAATTTGATAAACTAGAAACTAATAAAAAGAAATTCTGCAGAGACAAAGGCAAAATTCTACAATTAGGCCACAAAAACCAATTGCACAGGTATAAGATGGTGGATGCATGGCTCATCAGTACTAGATGCAAAAAGGATGTGAACATGAGCCTGCAGTGTGGTGTTGCAGCAATGCAAAGACTAGGGTGCGGTACAGACCTCCAAAAAAGGGAGGCCTTCTGGCTCCTGTTTTTCCTCCATAGGGAAGCTGCAGCCACCAAACCACACGGTTTCCCCGTGGAGGAAAAAGTACCCGTGAAAAGTGGGTTTTTTTTTACCCCACGGCAGTGGCGTAACGAGTGCACCAGTGGTGCACTCGGTATGTAAGCGCCGCACGGTGCCATGTGGAAGCCGCGTAGCACTTATGTAACAATGGTGGTGCCCATGTATACAGGATGCCACCATTGTTATGCCCTCATCACATGTGAGGGTTGTGGGGCATGTGGGCGCTCTGCCCCCCCAGGTAACCCTAGCATGTGATGAGGGCATCACAAAAGGCCCATCTATACCAGGCCTAGCTTACCCTGCTTTAAAAAGCATAGTTTCCAAGTCAAGGGAAGCAGTACTCTCCTAATATTCCATGCTGGTCAGGCCTCATCTGGTCTATTGTGTTCTGAGCACTTTGTTTTAAGAAGGATATAGAGAAGCTGGAGCGAGTTCAGAAAAGGGAAATGAGGATGCTAAGAGGCATGGAGAACAAAACGTATGAGGAGAGGTTGAAGTGCCATGGAACATAAGTGCCAGCACTTTGAGTCGAGCACAGAAACAGACTGGTAACTAATGAAAATCTTTTAGGATCTAGGAGATGCATTTTCCCCCAATCAGTGCCAGAAATGTTTTCTGTCAGACATTGCTTGTCTACTCTTTCAAAGATTTTTTTTTAATCTATGTTCAATGTGAAAGGTTGAACTGTATAATGTTTTGGCTGTGACCTAGCAAAGTGAATGTGTTGGTGAGGGAGAGTTTATGTGGAGAAGCTACCCTAAATTGTGTTCTGAATATTTCACTCCCTAGTAAAAAACTATAGGCTGTAGAGTCATATACTTTGGAAGGATTGCTACTGTTCTGATTTCCCAATCATTAGCATACCTGCATTTGAGTACTAATTATGGAAGAAAATCTGCCGTTAAGAACAGTAATAGACCTTTTAGCAGAGGGTGATCATTAGTACTGTGACCTCCAATTACAGAATTATTTTTGAGAGGGATCCCACTGGGGTCAGTATTTTGGGTCTCTCCTACCTACTAATTGTATTAATGAGATGGAGAGAACAACGTAGATTCAGCATTACTGTATCTCTATCTGCTGATGGTACAAAAAATGAAGAGCAAGCATGCATGAAAGGAGACACGAGACTTTGAGCAGGGACAGATTAAAGTGGTAGACTGTGCTTGGTAGAATGAAGCTTAATGGAAGTAATAATGAAGAACAGTGAAACTTCCATACAAGTTTGCTCCCAACTTTCAAATAATTAAATATTTCTGCTAGAAAATCCAATCTATTAATCTTAAACATGCCACAAGACTTCCCTTCCCTTGTCATCTTTTTATAGTGAAATGGAATAACATAGTTATTTTTTTAGAAAATTGCTAGATAACACATCTGGTCTCCTTTCAGCCCTCTTTCCCCCTCCAAGGACTGCCTGGACTCCAGTCAGTATCTAGAGACCAGATAGTGCTACTCACCTGATTGCAGCCCCCCATTTCATCCATTACTTCCTAATTAACACCACAATTTCTCTTTAAACTAAATGAGGAGGCATTTAATTTTCCCAGGTAAGGGGACCTGGCAAGGGAGCCATTCAATTGAAGTGTAGATGGGTGGTTAGAATGACAGAAAAACAAGAAAGGCAATAGGTTGATATCGATATGCATCCTGGGAAGAAAAAAGCAACACAGCCACTGTGGGTGTGTAACCCCAAAATAATCTCATTGAATACGTGGACAATGATAAAACCTATACTGATGTCACTTCAGGTGGGGAAAAAGTGTGGCTCTAAAATCAATTTGAGTTTAGATTGAAAAGGGGGAGTGTGGTGCTAATGAGAGCAAAACTGGGGCTGGATATTGTGCACTGGAGCTGAATTAATTTGCAGGTATGAATTCAGCCTGAGTGACCAAAGTGTCTTTCCTTTTGGTTTACCTATCCTGATCCCTCTGTGATGCAAAATGATACTCTTAGGGATGTTTTTTCACATCTTCTCTTACCCACAGTTCTCCCTCAGCATTTCCCTAGAGTGTAACTAGATTAAATCAGAATCCTGAGTAACTTTCCTGTCTTAGAATGACGTTCCTATAATAAAGCCTTTAGTTTGTTTCTCCAAGACATAGGTGCCTTTGCCCGTTAACCAGGATCTCTAACTGCTGCACTCACTCTCTATCAAGATGGCCTTTTCTGGATCTGTTGTTTTGTATAGATTCAACACAAATAAACTAGATATAAGCAATATTTTAACACGGACACCTGTTCAAGTTAACTCAAGCTATCTAATGGAGGGCCAACATGCCTCATTTTTGAAAACTGGGCTGTCTACAAAGAAAGCCAAAAGCACATTACCATTCAGCACATGGCCAGATTGGTTTTCAGCTAATAATGATACTGAATGTGTTTTCCTCACACTTCATCATGGGCTGAAAATCAATTTGGCCACACAAAGGGATAATCAGATAGCCACTTGGCTGTTCACAAAGCTCTAATGCACACTGAACTCAGTTGCCAGCCAGTGCTGATTTTTTGGTTAAGTGAAACGGCCTTCAGAGTTATCTTTGGCTTATTTGATTACAGCTCATCTTTGTAACAGTAGTTTACAGAGATTCAAAGATATAAAGCATTAGTGTCTGGAAAGGAATAATAGTAGCGCAACCACAGAGAAAGGTCTTATATCTATATTAACTATAATGGGTGGTTGCCAAAGACACATGAGTGGCAGCATTAGTCCTTGTAAAGCAAATGTAAATTCTTTTTCTAGGTATTAGTATAGAATATAAAAATGTCTTCCTTTTTAGTATAATTGGGAAAAAATGGGATAGAACATGTGCATGAATATGCATGTATGGTCAAGGTTAAAGGAATGTGCGTTTAATCTTGGTTATGTTCATGGATGTGGAGATAGAATTCATCATAGAGAGCTTGCAGCTGACACTTAAACCACAATTAGAATCATAGAATCATAGAGTTGGAAGAGACCACAAAGGCCATCCAGTCCAACCCCCTGCCATGCAGGAAATCCAAATCAAAGCATCCTTGACAGATGGCCATCCAGCCTCTGTTTAAACACCTCTAAGGAAGGAGACTCTATCACCCTCCAAGGGAGTGCGTTCCACTGTCAAACAGCCCTTACTGTCAGGAAGTTCCTCCTAATGTTGAGGTGGAATCTCTTTTCCTGTAGCTTGCGTCCATTATTCCGGTTCCTGTTCTCTGGAGCAGCAGAAAACAAGCTTGCTCCCGCCTCAATATGACATCC
>NC_056523.1:86678156-86703850 GCF_019175285.1 Sceloporus undulatus | reverse complement strand
CTTCAAATATTTAAATAGGGCTATCATATCACCTCTTAATCTTCTTTGAAAGTTCATTAGTCATCCATCCTGGTTTCCGGAGACACCTCCCATTTTTCTTTCTCACTGGAACTGTTTGAAATTGTGCCTTCAGTATCTCTCTTTTGAGAAAGTCCCATCCGTCCTGAACTCCCTTATCTTTTAGTATTTCTGACCACGGGATCACCCTCAATACTTCTCTAAGTTTACTGAAATCCATTCTCCTAACGTTTAGAATGCATGTCTGACTCTGCCTGGCTTCTCCTTTCCACTGTATAACAAACTCCAGGAGAACATGGTCACTTCCACCTATGATCCCACCACTTGCACCCCATTAACCAAGTCATCCTTGTTGGTTAGGATCAGATCCAAAATAGCTGATCCCCTTGTTTCCTCTTACATCTTTTGGACAATGAAATTGTCTTCCAGGCAAGTGAGGAATTTGCTACACCTTGAGGATTTTGCTGAGTTTGACTCCCAGCAAATATCAGGATAGTTGAAGTCGCCCATCACTACTACATCTCTCCTTTCTGAGTGTATGGTCATCTGTTCTAGAAAGGCATCATCCAGTTCCTCCATTTGACTTGGGGGTCTGTAGTAGACTCCCACCATGACATCCTTGTTGTTTCCCTCACCTTTAATTTTTATCCAGATGCTCTCCACCTGGCTGCCAGTATTGATGTCCTGGATCTCTTCACTGGTGTTAAATATCTCTGACATATAGTACTATTCCTCCTGCTTTCCTGTTTGGCCTATTTCTCTTAAAAAGGTTATACCCCTCTATTTCCACATTCCAATTATGAGACTCATCCCACCAGGTTTCAGTGATGCCTATTATATCATATTTGCTTTGTTGTTCAGTGGACCCTTGCTATACACTGGGGTTTGGTTCCAAGATCTCCCGTGAATAAGAAAATCTGTGGATGCTCAAGTCCCATTAAATATAATGACATAGCAAAATGGTGTCCCTTATAAAAAATGGAAAATCAAGGTTTGATGTTTGAAATTTATACTTTTTTTGAACATTTTCAAACTGTGGATGCTTGAATCTGTGTATAAAAAATCTGTGTATAAGAAGGGCCAACTGTACTAAGAGTTAGAGTTCATCTTGCTTATTTCCCATGCTCTGTTCATTAGTATAGATACATCAAAGACCATGGGTCCTCTTTACTTGCTGCCTGTGCATGTTTTCTTGCCTCCCATTGTTGGATCCTTGCACTATTTGTCTTGTTTCCTCTATGTCAGTTTGACTATTTTCTCCAGCCCTTTTGTCTCCCTCCCCCCATGAAACTCAGTTTAAAGCCCTCCTGATCAAGTTCTTGAGACTGTTGGCAAAAATATTTCTTCCAACTGGCATGAGATGCAACCCGTCTGTTGCAAGAAGTCCTTCCTCATGGAACCACAGCCCATGATAGAAGAATCCAAATCATTCTCGGCGGCACCATTTGCAGAGCCAGTTATTCACATCCACTATTTTCCTCTCCCTTCCTGGACCATGCCCTTCAACTGGCAGAAGAGACGAGATGACAACCTGTGCATCCATTCCTTTCATCTTCCTACCAAGCGCCTCGTAATCCCTTCTGATGTTCTGAAGGTTGTGTCTTGCAGTATCATTGGTTCCCACGTGGACCAAAGGAAGGGGTATTGGTCAGTAGGCTTGACCAGTCTTGTCAGCCTCTCTGTCACATCACGATTATGTACTGAACACAGAATAAATCCTGACATTGCTTGTGGAGTGGGGAGGGGAAGACAGCTGTCTCTAAATTAATGGGAGTAGCAAGCAGGTGGACCTGATATGATGTTTTGGGGGCATTAAGAACACTAAGTCTTTCAAAAACGCATTAGCTAACTTTGCTCTTTCCCCAATGCCAGTGTGTCATTGGAAGTGTCATTCTCAAGGGGATCTCAAGCACAGATATAAGGTACATCTACACTGTAGAAATAATGCAGTTTGACACCACTTTAACTGCCACAACTCCATCCCACAGAATCCTGAGATTTGTAGTATACTGTTCTTATTTGGTTTTGCACCATTCGTTTTGTATCACCCTGTATTGTAAAGCACCAGCACTCTTTGGCAGTGAAGGCTAAAGAGACTGTAAGACTACAGATCCAAAGTTTTCATAGGATGGATCTACAGCATTTAAAGTGGTGTCAAACTGCAGTATATTTACAATGTAGATACACCCATATACTCCCAGAAAGCTAAGAAAGCTAGTCAAGCAGCATTCTCGTCCCTGTGAAGGAACTCTCCAAACCTCCAAACTAGTTCTTTCAGATAACATGCTGGTTAGCTGTGGTGGTGGTGGTGGTGGTGGTGGGTGGTGGATGCTTCAGAGCACCAAAGCATCTAGCGAACAATATTGGCTAGGATGCCTTTATCAGACGGGGACAGCAAATGTATTAGGCAATGGGCTTGAGATAGAAGGATCCTTCTAAAGCTTTTGAAATGTGTTAGAAGGGTCCCTTGATGTGCAGTGGGGACAAGCTGCCAAGCCGACCACAACCCCACCCACAAGCTCATTGTTTAGTGCACTTACTGTTCCCCTCCGAGAAACATGCCTTGCCTTTTTTTTTTTCTGTTAAAAGTTGTCTCCCAGCTTGAGACTTTAAAATATCTTGCAAGGACTTGAGACTTGACTTGTGGCTTGAGGGTACAGACTTGAGACTTGTGTAAAAGACTTGAATTAACTGTCCCAACGTAAACATGATTTTTTTGTAAAATAATAATAATAATATTTATATTTATATCCTGCTTCTTCCTACAGATTGAGGTAGCTTACAGTACGAAGTAAAAATACATACATAATACAAACATCATAGCATATCACAATCCTCCAACCCTCCGCCATTACATAATAAAACATTCAATTACAGATTAAAATAACTGAAATAAATTAAAACAGTTTAAAAGCAAGCAGAGTCAGACAGGTAGAGGCAGATGGGGCAATCCTTTAATGGGCGGTCAGTCTGGGAATGCCTGCCAGAAGAGATCCATCTTGACAGCCTTCTAGAAGGCGTCAAGAGTGGTAATATGATGGATCTCCCCCAGCAGATCATTCCACACTTTTGGAGTGGTGGATGAAAAGGTTCTCTGGGAGATCACAGCCAACTTGGTCTTCTGTGGCTGCAATAGGTTCTTCCCAGAGGATCTGAGTGTGCAGGGTGGATTATATGGTGAGAGGCATTCCCTCAAGTAAGCTGGACCCAAGCCATGTAGGGCTTTAATGGTGATGACCAACACTGTACTGCACCCAGAAGCTAATTGGCAGCTAGTGGAGGGATTTTAAAATAGGTGTTATATAGTCGAAAATCCACTCCCCAAAATGTTTTGTCCTAAAATGTCCCAAAACTATCTATTAGAGGATAAGAGGCTCCTTTTTTTCACCACGTTGCACCCTCTCCTGGGCCAGGAGAGACCTTTTTTTTGAAACAGGAAGTGAATAGGAAATGAATTCTGCTCACATTCTGTTGTTTAAAAGACCTCACCTGGGCTTGAAATGGCCCCCAAACATGGTGAAAATGCCCCTATACTTCTAGAGGGTGTTTGTGGACAATTTAAAACAATATTTTTGCAGGAGCAGGTGTAGTAGACAGGTGCAGCCCTCCAAGGATTCTTCAGATGTGAATGCAGCCCCATGCCTTCCACAGTTGCCTGCTCCTGCTTTGAAAAATGGCATGTTCATTGCATACAATTAATGGTTACTTCCTTGTATATTTATTAAATGTTTATGTAAATGTATTACATTTGTATTTCTGTCTTTCAGCATTCTCATCGTGCCCCAAAATTTGATTCCCCCCCCCCCCGGTATTTTCCACTGATCTTAAAGGTTAATCTGAATGTTCTCAATAAATAGGAAAAATAAAGTACTAGCCTTCACAATATATTTTCTAAGCCTGCTGGAAATATCCCCTGTAATGTTGGCTTGCCGAGAGAATGATACTGAGCCACATTAATCCAGCTTGAACCTCAAACATGTGTCATTTAAAATAATTACTAATTAGACAGAAATAAAAGTGAGCCTATAATAACAGTAATAATCACTACAGCTTTGGTGGTTACCCAAGTCACTGCTTGGAGCCTTTTTTAAAAGAAGGGGAACAACAACAACAAAAAAAGAGCGTTAATTTATGGAATTGGTGCCAAAGACTGATTTGTTGAACAGTAACACACAAATATGAATCAGAATGTCTCAAGGGGGTGCACAAGTCTAATTTTATATTCTGTTGACAACATCAACTGCCTCTTGTTGCTTCAAGACTTCAAGCCCAGATACAAAGGGCAAACTGCCATAGCAAAGAACAGGCACAAGACAGCTGTGCCTTCTCCTTTGAGGTCTAAGTATGCCATCCACCTCAGATGTCTCACTGAGGAGAATAATCTCTGTTTAAGTACTTGACTGCTGAGTTTTCAGGACCTGAAGAATCAATCAATGTGACTGAAAATGATGTGGTGAGGAATAAAGAGTTTGTGTTTGTTTATATTATGTATTTCCATAAATAGTCGCAGGCAATTTTTTGACCTGAAGGCCTCCAAAGCAGCTTACAAAGTGATCCAGAACTTCTTAGTAAAAAAACACCAAACAAAGCATGGGATCCCAATTTACTAGGAAATCTCCTTTGCGGGTGTAGGAGAACAGACACAACACGGACTATCATTTCCTGTGGCTGGTGGTGTCTTCTTCCCATTAGTGACAGACTTGCCCTAAGTATAGTCTTTCTGAAAATTTCAGGAAAGGCCAGCCAGGGAGGAGACCAGTTGGCTGGCTACAGATGGGATTCCCCAGTAGTGATGTTAGAAGAGGAAGTTGTTAGAGTTTATAACCTTTCTATGCCTATTTTCACTAGATGCCATTGCCTTCCCCTGAGGCTGAATGCATGTGAGTTGTCCAAGGTCAACTGGTGGATTCCATGGTCAAGTGGGGAGTCTACCCCAATCTCCAGCTCCATCGTATTGTTCAAAAAGGTTCAGCCATAGACACCTCTCTATTCTGCTTCAATTCCACTTTTGTAGCCTTATCTGATATCTTCCTGAATTTTACAACCTCTACCATGACTATCATATAACAGAGAGCCAGCATGGCATAGTGGTTTGAGTGTTGGACTATGACTCTTGAGATCAGAGATAGATTCCCCACATGGCTATGAAATCCAATGTGTGACCTTGAACAAGTCACATACTCTCAGCTTCAGGGGAAGGCAATGGCAAAACCTCCTTCGAACAAATAATGCCAAGTAAACCCCAAGTAAACCTTAGGGTTGCCATAAATTGGAAACAACTTAAAGACAGAACAACAACAACCCTGTAACAGTGGTAAGGCTAGCATAGGGTTGTGCCAACATCCATAGCATTCTGTATCTAAACATCAAGGTTAAAGCACCACTGGGGGGGGGGGCACTTGTCTTGCCTTTAAAAAAAACTACACAATCCCCTCCAAAATTGGCAGCATTTAGGCATGAGTGTGTGTGTAAGCATGTGTGTCTTTGACTGTGTTCTTCTGTATATTCCTCCTTTGTGCATATCTATTAGTGTGCTTTTGCAGTAAGTATGCTTTTGCATGTATGTATATATAAGTGTACATATCTGTCTATGCTTGTGTGTGTGAATGTGCAAATGTGACTTGGGCACTGACATGGGTGGAGGCACATATGAGCAGTGGGATGGTCTTTAACATGATTGTCCAGAGCCAATGCAGCCCTCCAGCACTATGGTAAAAATAAAGAAAAGTGCAGTACTTTCTCCTGCAGCCTCTCACCATTACATTTTCTTTCTCTGTCCCAGCTTCCCACTTTAATTCCCTGTTCCTTCCTCCCATCTACTTAGTAAATAGCCACACTCACTTACATTCTATACATCTTCCACCTTGGGCACACATATTTTATATACTTTTGCTTTTTGGCTACTCAGCATGGGACTGAGTATGCTCTTGGAGAGACCTTGTGACCTCCATTAGATACAATGAACCTGCAAATGCCACAAATTTCTAAATAATAGCTACAAAGACTACTACTAGGGCAAGGCATGTATTCAGTCTTTCCCCTCACCTGGAGCAATAAACCATTTCTTCAGGAAAGATACTGGATAAATTGGCCATTTAAAAGTAAAGTGTAAACACAGCACAGAGGAAGGAAAAGTTCCAGGTAATATCTGTCAAACTGGTGGAGATCACCAATTTTAACTTTAAACTTCTATAAACAAGGAATTTCATATTCTTCCTAACCCTAAACTGGCACTCACTTTTCCTACACCACCAAGTTTCAGATCAATCCACTGGTCCATTTTCTGAGTATGTGATATGCTGCTCTCTCCTACCACACATTTCTGGTGGTAATGAAATCATCATGGTAGTTGCTCCACCATTCCTAATCATAGTTCAGTACTGCTTAAATGAGAGTAATTAAAAATTACATCTCTGAACATTGTTATTGAGTAAACTCTTCATTCCCACAGGATGCTACAAATTATAAATTTCAAATAATTTCACTGATGGGAGAAGGAGTTTGGACAGCAGACGTTCTCCACTAGATTTAGACCAAAGTACTTTTCTGGATATCTGTGGTTCCATCATGTTGCTACGTTGTCCACACACAAGATAATATTTTGCCTTTCATCATCTTAATTTTGTCAGTTGTCTTGTATGTTGTTATAACCATGGATAATCCAAGACTAGGATAAAGGCAGTTTTAGATACTTCTGAACCTGTAGTATCCTTTTTTTTAGTCTCAGCATTGCTTAAATTATTTGTTTATTTATGATTGTTTCTAGACTAACTGACATCTGTAGATTTCAATAATTTCTTTAAAATACAACAAGCATGCAATGTAATATTTATATTGTCTGTGAAAAAAGAGGTAAGTTGAAATATATTTATGTAGATCTACTATCTATGGTTGAGTTTCCCTTATTTGAACCACTTGGGACCAGAAGTGTTTCGGATTTTATTTTGGATTTTGGAGTATTGGTGTATATATAATGAGTTATCTTGGAAATGGAACCCAAGTCAAAACAAGATATTCATTTATGTTTTGCATCTACCTAATACATATAGCCTGAAGTTAATTTTATATGTAATATTTTTAATAATTTGTGCATGAAACAAAATTTCTGTACATTGAGCTATCAGAAAGCAAAGGTGTCACCATTCCAGCCACTGATCAAAATTTTGAATTTTGGAATATTTCAGAGTTTGGAATTCTAAATAAGGGAGAGTCAACCTTACATTTTCATGGAGAACACAATATTGCATTAATTTCATAAATGTACCATCTGTAATTCTACATGCAATATAAATATTGTGTCCTTGTATTTGTTTTTAAAAATGTAGATAATTTTGAAATCTCCAGACTGAAATAGTATCTTTATGCAAACAATTAGGTGTAAATACAGTATTTATATTGTCCATAAAACTAGACAGTACATGGAAGGTATGTCATGTATGTTTCAACTTACCTCTTCTTTCATCGACAATATTTATCTATGAAAATAAATATATTGGATGCTTGTTGTATTTTTAAAACATTACAGTAGATCATTTTGAAATTTCCAATTTAAAGAAGTCTATAAATAATCATAAATAAACAAATAATTTCAGTAATGCTGGGTCTAAAATAGGATAAAAACATTTCAAGTACTTCTGCATCTGCAGAGGTTCTCCATCAGTACCATACTTTCTCATTACTAATTTGATTCCAGAGATGGCAAGCACAACCCCTTCTTTCAGTCAATGACTGTGTAAATAAAGATTGAATTAAATGAAAAATAGAATGGACTGAATGATCTATGACACAGGCTGTTAGAAGACTTCTATTCATAATTTACTGGTTAAGGTGTTTGCATTTCTTGGGTCTCCAGTTTTTTCTTTTTCTTTACAATCATTCCACAGAGTGCATTAAGATGAACGCTGTAGTTAGTAAATTTTCCCTGGTGCATTTTACAAGCTCAAGGTTACGGGTTAGGACAAGGGCTGTCACACCATAAATCAGGCATAATAGAACAGCTTGAGAGAATGAGCCAAACCGCTCCATGCTGTGCTAGAACTCTCAAAATGGAGTCAACATTAATAAGCGTAGGTCTGATGTCTTTATGTTTCTAACAGGAATGTGCAGCCAAAAGCAACTTTTACACTTGAAAGTGATGTGAGGACTAGCAGCGTTCATCTCTCCCCCCCCCCCCCGCCCATTAGTGGATAACTGGGGCAGAGTACCTGTGGTGTCTTTATCTAAATATGCCTTGGGTTCTCAGAACAGAAATGAATGGCTTAATATTATACTTGTTTGTTCATATTCCATGTACTAATAAATGATAAGAAGACATAGCTCTTGTTCCCTTGTGATTATTTTGCACAGAGACCAGACCCACCCCTGGGTTATTATTTTGTTCTTGAGTCATTCTGATGGCAGAGTCCCATTATATACATACTTTTCTGGAGTAATGGATGCATAAAGTAGTCCTAAATAGCTTATTAGATTATCTGGCTGGAGGAAGACATATGAATTTTAAGGGAACTGAAGACAATGTGACAGAGCACTGGCTTCCTAATTCCTAATCTTTTTCACATCAGTCAATTTTTATTCAAAGGAAACTCTGAACATAGGAAATGAAGCCCACATGTGTCACAGAAGATTCTAGATCAAGCTCAGTCCTTCCAATCATAAGGATGGCTGGCAAAGGCTTTAGGGCTTGGAACTTGTGCATTACAGGGGAGACCATTTAACAGCAGGTAAGCTAGCATTCAAAGTTACTTATTTACAATTTACCCCTATAAGCTTCCATGTTTATCAGAAAAACGTTCTGAAAACTACTGTGATGGCATGCTCTCAAATTGTCCCAATACAGCAAACCTGATTAATCTTCCATTGTCCTACTTTTTCAACAGGACAACAGCTGCCTCTAAAATGTCCCACTTTCTATTTCTCCCACTTTCCTCCTTTGTCTTCAGCTTATCTCTGGTGCTGCAAACTGTGTTCAAAGTGCAAAAATATTCTTGCTTTTTCCTGTAGATTCAAGGCAAAAACAAATTGCTGCAGCCTTTCTTACCTTGTATGTTCTACCTTGCTAATATGTTTTGGCATTTTGACCACACTCTGAGGTTGTCTGCCCACACATGTCCCAGTTTTTGTCTGAGAAATGTTGGAGGGTATGTCATGGAGCTATCACTACCTACTGAAGTAGTAGATGAAGATTGTTTTTAAAAAGAAGTGAACAGCCAGCCAAACCAGAGATAATACTGGCAGTGAAGACACAAAATCCTTTCGCACTACAGAAATATAGATCTAGATCTATGATTCTATGTTAACTACTATGGCAACATCCTATGGAATCATTTGATTTGCAGTTTAGGGAGGAGCATTTACACTTCTCAACCAGAGAGGTCTAGTGCTTTCCCAAAATACAAGCTCTGAGATCCCATAGGAAGTTGCTAGGCACTTAAACGGAATTATGCACTATAATTCTATAGGTGAAAAACCCTCACCCCCAATTCTATCATGATACTGCTTCATCAGATTTCTGCAATAAAACAATGATTTGTTACCAGTTCTAAACCAAAGAAATCTGGTAATGGCAACTCCATTTATTTCTGCATTTGGCAAGGTTTTTTTTTTTTTTTTGAGGGGAGGAGTACCTGGTAAACACAACAACCCATCACTGCATCCCAAGTTCTTTGGAATCTTTTTTCTCTTAGCTTTAAATGGGGCTGTACATTTTAATCTAAATTACAGTATGATTCACATATTCATGGGGGATATATTCTTGTACTTATTGTGGAAACACAAAACCGCAGATAATAGTAAACCCTATTGAAATGAATGACTTCCAGTGGAAGTGTAACATAGAATCATGCTGGAGAACCTAGAAATGCCTAGAGAGAGCTCCCTAGGCATCTCTAGGTCCTCCAGAGCGATTCTATACAATTGTATATGGGAGCATTCCATACAATTGTACTGCAGGACCAAGAAAATGCCTAGAGAGAACATTTTTCAGATTTGGATAAGTGAAACTGTGGGCACCAGTCCTGTGGATACAGGAGTTGCACTGTATGTTATACCCATGGAACTACTACTACTACTACTACTACTGACTTAACCACAAGTCTGGTTTACACTGGTTTACACGAGTTACACTTAAAATTGGAAATTGCTATCTAAGTTATTTCCCCTCCCACATTGTTCTTTTCTTTTGGAGCGTATCTGTGTCACCTATGCTTCTTTATTCTATGGTAGCAGTTGGATTTGAACAGATTACTTTGTTTGTCTCTCTCCATCTGTTCTTCTGCCAGATATTTGCTTCTTAGGGGTTTTCTATGCATAGATTGGGAATATTGTTTTCTGCTTTTTTTCAGCATTGAGAGATTTATATTTTAATGAGTATTTGTTTTATCTATCACATGCTAGATTTATTCATTTGATAGCTGTAATCTCCTTGCAATTCAGGCAGCCTTTACATGTTGTCTTGATAGAGTGTGCAGGGATTTTCATTCTTCCTGTAGCAGAGGGTTTTGATCAGATTGTTAGAGAAGATCAGTTTGAGGTGGCTCTGAGTGCCCTGGCAGTAGTAGGAGGTCAATGTGCAAATGCTTTTAAATTAGATACACAGTATTTGTGGGATTGTTTTTTCTTCATTCCGTGAAGAAGCATCTCAACAGATTGTGATGCAATCTAGCTTCTCTTTGCTAGGTTAGGGCATTTTCACAACTAGGACTTAAAACAGTCTGTACAACACACACATAAAACCTACACTGGGAATGATATACATTCTCTTTCTCTTCCATATTCTGACCTATACTGACAACATTGTGTGCAGCAGCCCAAAGAAGGAGAGAATTGGTTCCTGTTTTGCATCATATATGAAAGGGCTCTTATTTCTAGCAGCAATATTTCCTGTTACAGTAAAGATACAATACAGGTTTCCAAAAGCTTCACAGCATCTTTGCTGTATCTGGTTTGTAATTGATTGTCACCCGCATTTTGCTGGATGTTTTTGTCATTCCGCCATGCCTTGTTTCTTTGTAGGAAGAGGTTAACTTAGTTTTTATGATACTTCTTCTTTACTCTTGTAACACATGAGAGATGGTACATTTTATGCTGAAAGCAGCAAATACAAATGCCATGTAAACATAAATATATTCTTAGCAAAATTGAAAAACCTAACTCTGGAAGGATCTAAGATTACATTATTAAATTTAATCCCCTTGCCACTATCTCTTCGGTGTTGAATTGTGGATGGCAAGCTCATTGTATTGATGGCAGCAGCAGCAGCAACAGAAACAACAACTAAAAGCAATTTATTTTATCAGTCTCCCCACACTAGGACCTTGTCTGCACAAGCCAAAAGGACCATTCCTCCTCTCATTCTGACATCATCCTGTCTGGAAGACACTGCCAAAACCCCAGTTGTGGTGTGAATCTGGACATCAGCACGTTCCATACCAGAACCAGGGTATAACATACTTAAGATGGTTAAAATAAGTTACCTGTTGCTCTGGATCTTCTGGGAATATCCAGAGCCCTCCGTTTCTGCACTGTGGTCATTGTTTCCATGGGCATCTACTGGGCTGTGGGTTACTTGTTCTTAGATAAGAATGAGACACCCATCCTTATGCTCGTTGCTGAATGCCTCATTCTGACATTAGAAGCGAGGGACCTGTGGTGGTGATGGATCTGGCAGACGCTTCAGCAGGATACCCAAGTAGACAGTCATGGTGGCACAGGAATGACAGGTCAGGTAACAGGGACAGGTTGGGGCAGCTGTAGGGTAGGGCCAGGATACTCCAGGCTGCCCCTGGATATCCTTGCCAGTACAGACAAGGCAAAGGAATTTGTGGCTTTGCGTATATTTGTTGGACATTAACAACAATAGCTCAGAGAGAAATCCTTACTCTGTTGTTTATTCTTTACATCACACCCTATGTCACAAGATTTCTTGTTGCCTACTGCAGGAGGTTAGACTGTGATTGAGATGACTGCTGGACCTAAGGACTAAGACTCCACACACCAGAGACTTCCATGATACCCGTGGAGGGCTCCAGAGGTGGAAACCTACTGCTGCCAAGGTTTCTACCATCTGGCCAATAATAGGGCCCTGAAACCAACTATTCTGGTGCATGTAAAAGCTGGTTTTGGATCCACTGGATCCAAAGCCACTCTGTTCTTCAGAGAGCAAAATGATCTGGGGCACTGGGTTACACCATCTTAGAGCAGGCAAAACTAGTTGTCCCTCTGGCTCTCAAATGGGTGTGGAATTTAATCTGAAGCAATACACCAAATTGAAAAAATTACCCCTCTTCTGTCCTAGTGAATGTGAGCCATTTGGGCTTCAAATGTGGTAGACCTAACACATCACTTCCACTGCCATCCCTTCTTAAGTACTTGTTCGGGTCCCCAGGATTGGAGGCAACTACTTAACTTTTAACGGTTTCCATACAAATTCTGGTAGCCTCCAGGAATCAAAGTCAAAGGTATCTAACAAATATTAGGTGGTTTAATGGGGAGGGATGTCATGGACTGCCCTGGGCCTGACTTGGAGGCACAGTCAAAGAACTCGGACTCTGAAGACATGGAGGAGGCTGAGACAGGGGCATATCTGGGGCTGCCTGGATCAGCAGTCTCAGAGGAAGCTCAGGAAGTTGCAGAGGGAGAAACAGACTCTATGGACTCTAGACTGCAGGTGCTAGGACATGTAGAACGAAGGCAGGTCAAGGAGTCTTTCGGGCATTCTTCCAGGCTAGAAGCCAAGAGGAGAGCTAATAGGTTTCAGCTGAAAGAAGTTGAAGCTGTTTAAAAGACCCCCAGCTGCAGATATTCTTTGCAGCCAACAACCAGTCTTGCACCATGGTTGTTTTTGTGTTCCTTGCTTTTTGATTCAAGACTCTAATTATTTGGACTTGCCTTGTGACTACTCTCTTGCCTCTGCCCTTTGCTGTGACTGACTGACTGGTATTGTGTGACCTTTAGACTGGACTCTAGACTATTCCTTTGTATATTCCCTTGCTGTGCTTCCCTCAGTAGAGATAAGCAGGACAGAGTGCTTTAATACAAGTTATGACTGTTTACATCTGGTTGACCACTGTTGGAACAAATTAGTGGACTAGACAGGCCTTTGGTCTGCTCAAACTCTTCTTATGCACTCGCCTGTACTCAGACATCAGTTGGATGGTGTTCAAAGGAACATGGTCTCAACCAAGTGAATGTAGGGTGGTAATCTGTGTTTGCTTGCTCTTTTTATGAATGACCAAGGATGGTATACACTCCAACATTTCACAGATGAAAACTAGGACTTGTATGACCATGCAACATAAATAATTTTTGTCATCTTGGCAACAGTCTTATGAAGAAGAACATCCAAGCTAGAAGAGGCTTCAGCAGTTTGCTTTTGCTTGAACCCACTGGAAAGGGTAAGATTCCATCCTCTCCTTGCTTCTCTCTCCTACTGAGTTAAATTTGTGCAAATTACTTTGAAATACTTTTGCACTTTAAGCTCAGGTGTGAAACATGGTCAAAAACAGCCAGCTTCCAAGTAGACTGGGGGCATGGCATTCAGACAGAAGCACACTCCCAGTCTACAAGGAAGCTGCATAGCTGACCGCATGTGCAGCAAATCCACAGCATTTTGGTAGTGCAGCATTAACACATGCTGCGTCGAAGAAATGCTGAAAAAACGCCGCTGTGCCAGCAAAGGCTCCCTTTCCCTGGGGCAAAAGGGAGTGGCTTCCTGCTGCTCCTTTTTGCACCAGGATAAGGCTGGGTTGGGAGCATGGCATCCGGTTGCTGCAGCCCCAACCTGGTGAGCAAAGGGGCAGCAGCAAGCTGCTCTTTACCTGCTGTCTGTTTTCTCACTCAGTAATCTGAAGACAAATGGGGAAAGTGGAAGGAGGAGAGAAAACTGGTGCATTTTAGATGCACCTGAAAAAATGAGGGTTAATAGGAACTGTCCTTGCCCAATTGGAGGGTATGAATCATAGAATCATAGAATAATAGAGTTGGAAGAGACCACAAGGGCCATCCAACCCCCTGCCATGCAGGAAATCCAAATCAAAGCCTCACCGACAGATGATCATCCAGCCTCTGTTTAAAGACCTCTAAGGAAGGAGACTCCACTACACTCCGAGGGAGTGTGTTCCATTGTCGGACAGCCCTTACTGTCAGGAAGTTCTTCCTAATGTTGAGATGGAATCTCTTTTGCTGTATCTTGCATCCATTGTACTGGGTCCTAGTTTCTGGAGCAGCAGAAAACAAGCTTGCTTCCTCCTCAATATGACATCCCTTCAAATATTTAAACAGTGTTATCATATCACTTCTTAACCTTCTCTTTTCCAGGCTGAACACCCCCAGCTCCCTTAGTCGTTCCTTGTAGGGCATGGCTTCCAGACCCTTCACCATTTTAGTCACTCTCCTTTGGACATGCTCCAGTTTTTCCACATCCTTTTTAAATTGTGGTGCCCATGAGAGGCAAGTAACTGAGGTCCTTGAGAATTGCCTATCCTCTGTTTCCATTAGACTCACATAATCCATCCTTCCTGAACTGAGAAAGGAAAGGACATTATCTTCCTATCTGAAGACTGTCCTCCTGTCCTACATAGTGATGTCAGCAAGGCAGTCCAGTGGATTGCTTCCTTCCTGTGACAGAGATGAAATGGTTATTAACTGGAAAGTAAAACATGCTGCCCCTGAAAATGTTTCCAGGATTTGAAGATGCTGAATTTTGCCAGAAAAGAGAAAACTTTTCACAAGAGGGAGATATAGAAATAGACTAAGATCTAATTCTTTGAGGTTTTTACCTCCAATAATGGTCAGACTCTTTTATTTGGACTGCAATTGGTATGTTTAACCTATACTGCACTTAAACATTTTTTCAAATGTAACAGTACAGGGACTTCTTGAGAAATTCAGTGTTCTCTGCCTAAGAAATGAGCAGTTAACTTTGCACAGGACAGGGATATCCTGGATCTCAAAGGAAGTTACTTTTCTGTTGCTAATGAAGTTTAAATTTTATTACCTATCTTTTGTTGCCCTTTGCTTGGTCCCAAATGGCCAAGAGGGCGAGTGGCCTCTGCCTGCATTCAGATCCCTCTAGACCATCTTAACTGACAACAGAAATAACATTAGCGACAAAATAGACCTATGACTCTAACATTCTCCTGTATGATTTTTAACATCTTTTTCCTGATGAAGAAAACAGCAAATAAATAAAAATAAATAAAAATTTTATTTGTATACCACCCTTCCATCGATCAGGGCGGTGAACAACATATTAACAATAACAATACAAAAACACCATAATACATAAAAATACAATACATCCATATTAAAAACAAAATTAAAACACCATCAGCCGGTCACCATTGTCGTCGGGGGGGGGGAAGACCAGCTGGAACTTCATTCGGGGAATGCAGATTGAAATAAGAAGGTTTTTAGCTCCTTCTTAAACTGGATCAGGGAGGTGGCCGAGCGGAGCTCTATGGGCAGCGTATTCCAGAGGGCCGGGGGCGACGATGGAATATGACCTCCTCGTTGTGGAGGTTAGTCTAGCCCCTGGGATCCTCAGTAGTTGCTGCCCAGAAGTCCTGAGGGTGCGGGGCGGAATGTATGGAGAGAGGCGGTCCTTCAGGTATCCTGGGCCCAAGCCATACAGGGCTTTGAAAGCTTGCCTAATATATTTTCTGCATTTGGGTTGCCAATATAGGTATCGTTCATTTATGGATTCTGTTGCATTTTGATACATGGACAATACAGCCACCCCTGAATATGATTCTTATCTTTACCTCCCAACATTCCTTGGAATAAAACCGCATATATTTTCATTAACTAAGTTGAAAATCCAAATGCATTGATAACATTTCCCATGGTCTTACAAAAGGACAGTTACTTTCGATATTAAATATTTTTGAGCATGGGAATTGTTGCCTTATTCATTCTCACATTATGATCATGTGTGCTTAGTTATTAGAATCCATCATTTGTAAGTGAAGTTTAAGGTGCATTGGGGGTTGAGTGGAAACATTAAAATCCATCACTAAAATCGAGTGGACTGTGGTGCCGGTGCAATGCAGAATTATGGCCCAGTCCATGAAGGAGCCGACAGCCAGTTGTGGACATTGGATCATGATTATTTAATTTGCTAGCTATGCATGCTACATATAGATATATGTAGCAGATGTGCATTCCAAAGGCATTCTAGATAAAAAAAAAAAGGAATGGCTATGTTACTTGTCTTGGTGACATAATGCTGCCTTTGTTACTGTGACATATGAAAACCTGCTACAATTCTTAAAATGCACTGTAGTTCATTATATTCAGTATTCATGTGCCAGCCTTAAAATTATTTTTTCATCTCAATCCTTTCTTGTCACTGAGACATGAAATGGTATCCCTCTGACAGCAATATAGTTAACTCAGAGAGGGATGTTGTAAAATCCTCCTCCAGATGGGACCAATATATTGAAAGGTTGCTGCAGGTTGCAGTAGTTGTTGCTATAGTTCTTGGGTCCTAACAACATCTCTGTTGTGCCGAACCATATTCTGGCATTTTCCATCATTAGTTGCAATATTTTATTCCCATTCTCAAATGGATTGCTTTTAATCTGGAGAGATATTAGAACAATTTTTTCCCTCCTCCTTTCTCTCTTTAATTTTTTTTTTACAATTACAGTGCTCTAGTGCACCAGTGAAATGGTACTTTTGCACTATAACTCCATAGGAAAAAAAACCCAGAGAACAAATTTTACTCTTCTGCTCTACCCCAGCAAATCATGCCCTGTTGTTTTAAAAATCCCCTTTGGAAGAGTGCTTGTGCAAACATCCCCCCCCCCCCATGACAAAGGGGAGCAAAGACAACAAAACCCGGCAAAACCCAGTTAAATCCAAGAAGCAATAACAATAAAAGTCCTGTTTCTTTAAACCAGTCTGAATGAGACCTTAGTAACTGTAACAGTAATTCATTTTTTGTAACTAGATATTCCTTAGCTCTATTCTAATTTCTTCCAAACATAATCTATTAAGGCACTATTCTGCTAAAGCTATTCTGTTACAGTAAAGAGATGATCTGTATTCACTACAAAGTCATTTTTACTTTGTATTTCTCCTTCAATATGTGTGGGAGTTACAGCATGATATGTAGTCATCAAAACTGCTTCATCCCCAAGGAGTTTATTTAGATGAAGAATGAAAACCACAGTCCAGCTGATAGCAGAAAAAGAACAACCAATAAGCTCCTCTGCCAAGCTCAAGCTGATTTTCTTGACCTCATCCTCCTTGACTGTGT
The DNA here is from genome assembly GCF_019175285.1 of Sceloporus undulatus. NCBI lineage: Eukaryota > Metazoa > Chordata > Lepidosauria > Squamata > Phrynosomatidae > Sceloporus > Sceloporus undulatus. Next base: position 86,686,575 of record NC_056523.1, on the reverse strand, counting down.
GGGTTGGAAAACTGTATTAGACAAAATAAGGCATGCACATAAAACAGACCATTTGTTAAAATTTAAAATCTACTTCCTTTCCTCTTGAACCTGTTCCAAGACGTGAAAATGACTGAACACAAATTTGTTGTTGTTGTTCTAGTATTAATATATATCATTTCATGGGCTTCTGCCTGATGCTAGAGATGAAAAAACAAACAAACCCAACCCCCCCAAAAAAACCCAGAAGCTGATTCTTGAGGAGATTTCCAGATTAGTTTTGCTGGCTAAAGCAGTTGGTTTATTTAGGTCATCTCTAGTCAGTAATAAATCACATTTTCCAAAGCTCTCATGATGATATAGTTGTAAATAGCACCCATTTCTCCCTCTAGCATTGTCCTCACAAAGGGAAAGTGGGAGGGTGGCATGCCAACAACTCATCTGTAAAGCTACAGTTAGTGAGATGGTGGTGAGTGCAGGAAACTAATGCAAAGTAAAGCATTGGTAACAGGAATGAAATTGCTCCATAGAGCACATGGTCATGGAAAGCTATGCAACAAGAAGACAAATAGGTCATCTTCTGCCAATATAGCATGAACAAAACTTTATGAGCCAATGCAGCAATCAGTCTGTTCTTTCAAAAAGACCAAGGTCCATCAGCTCCAGGTCCTAAAACCTGGTGTCGAATGAGCTCTGCACACTGAAGACAACAATCTTGTTTTTGAGCCACTACTACCATCAATACTTTTGCAGATAAATGTAATGCTGTAGATCAAAAGCGTCTTTTGTTTTTTTTGAAACTGAATTAAACTTTCAAGCAAAATAATTTAGGACTACAGCATGCAAGCTAAGCTGACCATAATATGTTTACTAACAGATACACTCTGGCCTGTGGACCAGGGAAAGGCTGTGATAAAGAAGGGGATGACCCGGAGTTCCCTGTGACTAAGCAGAGGTCTTTCCCCCAGTGACATATATGAGGACGTCCCAAAAAGCTACTTCAATTGGTCTGTGTTACCCCCTTTTTTTTACATCTGATTTAAGACACTGCTCTTAAATCAGTAAAACAAAAACTGGGATATTGCTTTCTATGACCTTTGTGCCCATTCATAGTAATCTTGCTCACTGAGTGCGTTTATACATTATGATGGGCTATTTCATCCAGCTGAGTACCCAAATAATTTGACCGTTGTTAATTATCATAGTCTTTTTACCAAGGCCAGATATAATGCTTTCCCTTCTGAAATGCTCCAAGGTAGATTTGCTGATGTCCTTTATACTGCAAGATTATGTCCCTGCAGTAATCAGGAAGTAGAATACACAAAACATATTCTTTTTTTGTATTGTGGTTCTTTTCTTTTCATATTCTTTTTTGTCTTGTGGTCTCTACAAAATGGCTCAACAACACATGATTAATCTATTATTGCCCAATCTACCAGGAAAATTGGTCCAATTCTATGTAAAATTCTTATTAGAAGATAAGATTCCCAGTGTGACCTTGGTCATGGACAAGTTTTTGTCTGAAGTAGTTAAGGTCAGAGAACAGTGCACTTCTGTACAAGGGGAAACTGTCTGAAATTAACTCTCTTTATTTGAATTGACTAATTGTTCATTGTGCTTTTAATTTATTTTATATGTCATAAATTGATTTTACTGGGTCCCTGTACTATAACAAAATTATTGGTGTATATACGAGGATTGTGTCTTATATTTTATTAGACCATAGCAATATTGTCTATATCAGAATACTGGATGGGTTTTAATCCCTCTTAAATTTACTGTGAAATGCTAGGGATTGATACTGGAACCTTCTGTACTGCGGAGTTTTGGTCCTTTCTTTAATTTGTGCTGGAAAAGCTGCCTCTGGTTAACTTGGCCAGAACTTCTTGCAGAGCAAAGTTTTTAGAATAAGGGATACAGGTCAAGTCATCACCATTTTCTACCTGCAATGGGCCTTTGAGAGTAATAGATCACAGAATCTTATATCTGGCAATGACTGCAAATGACATGTAGTCCAACCTTGCTATGCAGGAATACATTATTAAAGCAGTGCTGAGAGAAGGTCAGCCAACCTCTGTTTAAGATGATTCATAACAGGTTGACTAGCGAGTGGTCACTGGAGAGTGCTCAACAATGGTTGCTCTTCATCCTGGACAGAAGTGACAAGTCGGGGGTGTTGGCTTAGGGTTCTGTCCTGGATCTGGTGTTGTTCAACACCTTTATAAGCAATGTAGATGATAGAATAGAGGACATGGTTATCAAATTTGTGTATTACACCAAATTTGGGAGGGGTAGCTAATACCCCAGAGGATAGGATAAAAATTTAAAATTAACTTGTCAGATCAAAGAACTGGCCCCAAACTAACAAAATGAATTTCAACAGGATAAATGTAAGGTACTACATCTAGGTAGGAAAAATGGAATGCACAAATATAGGACTGACTGCTGGCTTGAAAGCTGTATATATAAAAAGGATTTAGGGATCTTAGTCTAGCCCACAGTTCCCCAACTTGCCTGTAAGAGTATCATGGGGGAATCTTGTCAAAAGCCTTATTGAAATTAAAATATATTACATCTACAGCAGTTCCCTGATCTACCAAGCTTGTAATTCTCTCTCTCTCTCTCTCTCTGTGTGTGTATATAAAGATAAGATTAGTTTGGCATGATTTGTTTTTGAGAAATCCTTGCTGGCTCTTATTAATCACAGCATTCTTTTCTGCACATGTACAAAATGATGGTTTAATAATCTATTCTTGAGTCTTTCCAGGTATCACTGTCAAGCTGACGTGTCAACAGTGGATGCTGAGGAGCTTCCTCCAAAATGTTGTTTTTGTTGATGGAATTTACCCTCCCACCCCCAAAGAACTAACTGACTTCCTCAGCAAGATGTTCTTCTGTATCGAAGGGATTTTAGAGTACCCAGGAGTTGATTTCTGGGTTCTGTTTCTACTTGTTCTGGAAACCACATTCAGTTAATGTACTATTCATAAAAGAAATGGCTTAGTGCTTTCTTTTGTATTTAGTTAGCCAAGAGAATACAAAATCCCAAAAGTAAAAATGTAAATTGGATCTTAACTTACAACATGAGCTCCTCCATCTCTTCTGGCCTACCACAGCTCTTGGCTCTTTGTTGGTGATTTAACTTAACTTCAGGGGGAAAAACTTGCCAATTGCCCTCAGAAATGTCTGTGACAGGTACTGTTGAAGTGGCAAGTATTGTGGCCTTTCTGTGTTGTAAACAGAATCTATTTTATGTGGCCCGTGTCCTGTTGCACTCTAGTGATGCAGAACAACTCTTCATTCAAGGATGAAATTAACTTGGGAACTCACATGGGCCTACTTTATGAATGATAGGGACGTTCAATTGGTTTGGTTATTGTCATATACATTTCCAACATATTCTTTGGTTACCACAGTGAGATCCTGTCAAGTAATAATAAATTTCACTCTGTAATATGAATGTATGTTCTGGGACAATTTAAAAAGGATATCTGGTTACAATATTTGCCATCCAGATTATTTAGATTAAGGCTGGCCTCTTTTTAGTGACATTCATAAATGTAAGTCAACTTTATGTCTGCATACAGTATTTGTTTGTTGGATTGATTGATTGATTGATATGGAGATTGGTATCCCCTTCCTCCCTTTAAAAAACCAAAGTACTTCCACGGCAGGGCTCTTATTGTAAAGGCACTGCAACCCCCTATTGCCATTTCATTTTTAGTGGACTGTTGGGGAGGGGGTGAGATATGTGTCTGGCTAGATCCCTATAGCCGGACACAAAATGATCTACCATCTGTTGAGATCCACCAGACATAATTCAGTTGTCAGTTTCTTGGGCTGCTCATATAACATTAAGGTATAGAATATAGCCTGCTATCCTATGGAATACAGAACTTAATCAAGCAGCTAGTTTTGTTAAGAGTGTGTCCGTGTCACTCACAGAATCATAGTTTTGGAAGGGGCATCATGGGCCACTGAGTCCAACCTCTGCTCAGTGCAGGATCTCTAGCTAAAGCATTCCCATCTAGTAGCTCTCCAGCCTCTTTTTGAAAAATCCAGAGGTGACCTCATTACCTTTTGAGATAAAGTGCGCCTGTGTTTTACACTGAAAGCCGCATTAGAAGAGCCTGGCTTGCTCCGGAAGAACTAATGGGCCATGTGCCTATGGTACAGGTGCGCCACCACGCCACTGCGTGCCATGGGTGCAAGCCCCATTAGTTTCAATGGGACTTCAGAATATGCTGATTTCCCCTTATGCGGAGGGATCCGGAGGGCGCACTGTAATTGGTTGCATTGTCCAACCATTCTCACTGTCAAGATGTTCCTTCTAATGTTCAATTAAAATCTTCAATCATTTTTAAACTGACTGGAGTGGGAGGGCTGACTATACCAATCACCACAATAAAGCTGTGCATTTCTAAATTTACCATGACAGTATTGCTGGCCTTTGCAGGATGTATCCAAATGGTCTTCCAGGGGCTTTGAGAGAGTTTTTGACAAATTAAATGGATAATTTGGTCAAAAGGTGGTCAGACTCTGTGATGAAGAAATGGCATAGGTGTTTGGCAACTATTACTCATGGACATCCTCCTCATGTTAATAGATTCAAGGCTTGCCTGATTTTCCAGGCAATTTGGGAATAATGAAAGGGCAAGGGTGACCACTAGAGTAACTGGGGTAGGATTGTAAGGTGAGTTTCATTGAATACATACTAGAAACCATATTATAGACCAGTGATGGCAAACCTTTTAGAGACTAAGGCCCGGGACAGACAGGCCAAAAGCGGCGTGCCACTGTCAATACTAGGGTTCCGGAGTGCGCAGCATCCGCATGCTCCAGAACCCTAGGACATGTAGACATTGTCGCAATGGAAGCCTCCTGTCGACATGGGGGCCGCCATCTTGACATAAGTGACATGTAACATATAGACGTTGCTGCGTGTCGCTTATGCCATGAGTGCGTCAATGGCGCATTTGTGATGTGCACGTGGCGTCCCTCCTGGGTTCTTTTTGGGGCGGAGGGATGCCACACAGTTTGGCTGCTGTGGTGTCCCTCCACAGCCAAACCAGACACCTCCAGCCTGGCCTGAACGGGGAGGTATGTACTGGACCTGGGTGGCCAAACTCAAAGGTATTCCTGCAGTGGTTGTTACCTGATGCCAGGGGTGCAGGACTTCCACCTTCTGAGGGCATGACATCCCTGGAGACAGCTGAAGGCGTGGGAGGGTGGGGGAAGAAAAGGAACAGGCACATGCCTTTTTCTTCCTCTTTCCCCTGTCCTCCTGGGCCTTCAGTTGCTTCTCTGGAGACAGCTAAAGGCACAGGAGGGCAGGAAGAAGAAGAGGAACAGGCATGCAGCTGTTCCTCTTATTCTCACCACCCTCCAGGCAGGCACCTCTTCTTACTTTTCCCCCAACCTCCCATCTCTCTGCGCACCCTCCGAAATGGCTTTGTTCGCCAGAGAGGGCATGCGTGCCATAGGTTCACCACCACAGTTATAAAGTTATAACCTATTGTGTGTCAGTAATAGTAGCAAAGAAATCTTATTTCATTGTTTTATTGCACCACTCAAAGTTCTCCACTGGAAGTATTCTATGTATTAAGGGAATGTATTACAGCAAGGGCCATCTCTGTTAAGAGTAAAGTGGTCCATTAGTAAACTTAACTACAGAAAATTATTTACTTATTGAATTTATGCCCCAAATTTCTCCTGTGATGGGATCCAAAGCAGCTTGCAGTAGTTTAAAGCAAGATAAAGCTAAAATCTTATTTTACAAAAGTTAAAAAAGAATTAAATAATATTTATTTAAAACACATTGTTAAAACAGGTAAAACACATTTAAACATAACTGGTAATAAGAGATAGAAAATATAGCACACCACATCACATATACTGTTTGTGTATGTGCCTTCAAGTCGTCTGTTGACTTATGACAACCCCATAAATTTCACTGGGGTTTTTAGGCAAGGAATACTCAAAGGTGGTTTTGCAAGTTCCTTCCTCTGAAATAACAATAAAAACAACAATAAAAAGACATTCTGATATATCAACGTTTTAAGAACACTAACAGCTTATGTGAAAATCTTTTGGAATTGTCTATCTGTTATGACAATTCCACTACACTTTGGGACAATAAAGGAATGATATAACGATGTCGTGTGAAAATATTCATTGTATGTATATATATCTTTTTTCTTTTTTTAGCTTTCTCACAAATTCATTAAGCATGATAAAATATCTCTTCTTGCTTCCCACATTTTCAACATGTATTGGAAACAGCTTTATACAACTTAGATAATTTTTCAAGAGGCATATACCAATGATACATCTATCTATCTATCTATCTATCTATCTATCTATCTATCTATCTTCTTTGTCATCATAACATTAACTTTAGTCTTTTTGTCCTCATACCACTGTTCCATCTGTATATTATAGCCAACATTTTAGCCCATTTAACCATACAATCTTTTGTCAGGGATGATGGGAGTTGTAGCTCTTCACCTCTGGCTTGAACTCACCACCTGGTTGTGCACCGCGCTGAGCAGTTTTGGCCAGTGGTTATAGCTTAGCAGAGTTACAGAGAATAGGCTGAAGACCCCGACAAACTCTCCAAGCCTTCTCACTCTTGCTTCCACAGAAATCTTCACCCTTCTTCAGGATCCAGCTGGTTCTTGTAGCTTCACCCAAGACACCAGACAACTCAGTAGTCTTAAATAAAAGATCTACTTTATTCTACTATATACAGCTCTAAAACTATCCAACACAACAATACTCTACTCCTCACTATCCACTCTACAACCCACAAAATACATTGGGATGCATAGTCATTATTATAGTCAATGCAAGTTACCACCCACTGTTGTCTGTTTCCACCCAGTAGGCGTGTACACCATTCTCATTGGTTCTCTTGGTTCATCCTACAATTAATGATTTCATCATCTCAGCCATGACCACTTAATAATTGTCAGGTGTGTCCAATTATCCACTTTGCATTTCTTGTCCTTGGCAGTTAGGGCTAGTTAATTGTATTACCATTTACACCTGTGTGGTTCCCAATTGGCTTCTGCTGAGTCACCCTGACTCTCACATACATGTTTTATTTCATATACTGTATATCCCATGTTGCTTTTTCCTTAACATCTTTGACCTGTTCCTTCTCTATACCAAATTTCAACAAAATTTTATACATTTTCACAATAAGATGTTTATCATCCATACACATTTGGTTTTCAAACTCCAATTTATCTTGTTCAAAATCACATTCCTTGTTATCTATTTTAAATATCTCAAACAGTCATAAGTATGAGAACTATTGGAGCATAGATCCATCTAATTGACTTTTATCTTTAATTTTGTATTCACCTTGAGATTTCACCAGTAAATCTTGATAAACCATCTCTGTTTCCCCCTCATCTTTATTCGATAAAATACAAGCCTGTCTTGAACTCAACTGCATGTACTACTTGTTCTGACTAAAGCTGTGCACATCTCTCCAGAGTCATAGGAGTGACTCACAGCATTTGGTTTATGCCATGAAAGTGTAATGGGAGAGGCACCTCTGAGGAGAACATCAGAACAGCTAGACAGAAACACTGGATGGGTTTGAGGTTTCACAGGAAGATGGAGGAAATTTAATTTTTTGAACAGAGGCATGCTGTGTTCATTGTGATTTTGTTTGCACCTAAGATACACCCCCATTAGTATTGTTTGGACAAAGTACATATGGTCTTGATTCAATGAGTCCCAGTCCTGGGAAAACAGCAGGAAGTAAGTAAGGTAAATAAATAAATAAATAAATGTAGTTTTTTGTGCTTCCAGCAGTTTTCATTTCCTGAATTCATCTTCTTATTAAGCCATATGTGTAAACTCATCTGGTCCCCTCAAAACGAGAGCAGAAAACTTGCTAATTAGGACCAACATTCAGCTATGTCATCACGGTAGCCTGATTTTTCCAGAAAGTCTGAAAAGCTCTGTGGTTAGTCCACCAGCTATTGGTTAGTAGGCGGCATCTATGGCCTAAGGGCTTTGGGGTGTAAAAGCCATGGGCTGGAGTTGCCTTGTTGCCTCACTATCTTATGGTGGCTTATATTTTGCTGTCCCACCATACCACTGCCTATCCACGATGGTGAGATTGTATTTTCCTATGCGTCTTGTAGCAGTGTTGCTGGTAGGGTCTCCCATGTCAGACAGGCTTTTGCTGAAGAGCCAGACTAAATGTACCGATACTACTGAAAGAAAATAGCAGACTTGGAACAGGTAATCCAGAAGGTCAAGGAAGAAAGTGCAAAAGGTATAAAAAATATGAGCGGGACAAGAGGCAGTGGATGTTGTCCTCCAAAGTCATTTGGGGTGCCAGTGCAGTCCCCTAAGCTCTGACAAACTTATCACATTAACAAAGAAGCCATCTTACCTCTTCTGGCTTGAATTCAGGATC
>NC_056523.1:86675785-86678056 GCF_019175285.1 Sceloporus undulatus | reverse complement strand
ATTGCATTTGTATCTGTATTGTATTATATACCCTGATGTAATCCCGCTTCGATCCATCGGGAGAAGCGGGAAAATACAAATAAAACGTATTATTATTATTTATCTGCATTGTGACTCATTTTCCTTGCTATCATTGCTATTGTATTGCTCCCCATCACAGCTTTACCAGTTAAGATGCAGAGTGGTCCTGCTTTACCCTCCCTTTAAAGGGCTGTTCAGAGTCAGGTAGTGACTAGCGCCAGCATGCTGTAGGTACAGTGTTTCTCAAATGGTGGGGCAGGACCCTGCTGTGTGTGTGTGTGGGGGGGGGAGGGACAAAACAGTAGATCAAGAAGGACATGAGACTTGGAGGCCCTGATCCCTCCTCTTCCTCTTTCTAAACCTTTTATGTATAAAATTTACACATGTGTTAAGTTAAATATTGAATTTACTTAAATAAAACTCTTCTAATTTGAACAATATTATTTCCCCTTAAAATGTTAAAATATGAATATACATGAATGTGCAAATAAAAATATGCATACCAAATAAACAAAATATTTTTATTCATATACGACATCAAATGAGGAGGGCATGATGTCCATATGTAGATCTAATGGGAGGGGGGTTCCCTAGGGTAAAAACGTTGAGTATCACTAATGTAGTACTTTTGAGTGTGGTACTAAGCCCCTGGGACACCAGGGTTCCAATCCCCACTCAGCCACAGAAACATGCTTGGTGACCTTAGGAAATCACATTTCCTCAGTCTAAGAGGAAGGCAAACTTTCTTTGAATACATCTTGTCAAGGCAATCCTATGATATGATTGCAGTCTACTCTAAGGTATATAGCAACAATAAAAGAGTTGCCTGTCTTTCAAGCTGGTCAAGGAAGGAAGGGATTCAAGTTCTATATGCATCCAGTTCAGCAACATATGCACGTGGATAGAATTCAGACACAGCCATGTTAGTGAGAAATATCAGTATGCAAAAGGATCTTGTAGCATTTTGTAGACTGAGTAAAAGATGTTGCAGCATTAGCTTTCCTAGACCATGTCTACAAAAGTTTACGCTACTACTTCTTTCACTGAGTCTCAAAAGTGCTACAAGATCCCTTTGCATATGCATATAGAATTTGTATGTTTTTTCTCAGCCACTACTGCACCATTCGTCTTGCAATCAATGAGTATCAGTGGTCTCTTGATAACACGAGAAAGGAGAACCTAGTGATTAGCCCATTGTTCTAGAATTAAAAAACTACAAGCATTCTTAGCCTTGCTTTGTGGTGAATGCACAGATGAGATACATTACATAAAACATGCCAATAAAGGAAAAGACCTCCATATAGAAGTGATGAAGAATGGCTACTAATAAGCCCTTGATCACCATTACTGCTCCAGCCAGTGCAAGGGCCAGGCCCAAGTACTGAACACAAATGCGATTTAAAATTCAGAACAAAAAGTGAACACTTTTTAAAAGAGAAGAAAAATTCACAGGGGCACATTAATCATTTGATAACTAAAGTTTCATGCACACTTCGCTGTTCAAAAATAGAGCACATATACTTCAAATCATATTTCTGGCAAAGCCGATAAGTGTGCACAGAAGACAAAACGAGGAACGCTTTTAAAAATTATACCATATTTGTCTGCCGCATAGCCATTTTTCATTTTAGCTGAACATAGCAGCCAGCCAAACTATTTGACAGTAAATTCATTATTTTAAGGTAAAGAAAAGTTGTAAAAATATGGAAGACTAAGATTACTATACCTGACAAGAAAACCTGAAAGAGTTTTCCTATAAGTCTCCCAGGCTGCTTCATACATCATGCTACTACTGGCTAGTGATTTCAAGCCATTTAAAAAGCAGCATCTCTTCCCTGCGGTGGAAGGGAACATTTTGTTTTAATATTTTGTTTCTTTCCTAGTTCCACATACAATGCAAGCTGACAGGGGGATGCTGCTGTTATGATTGTCTAAATACAGTTTTAGCCATAAAACAGCCTGAAGGGAGGGGGTGTAAGGATGCGACTGCATTGAAATTCAAGCCATAGCTATATATATGGCTTGAATTTCAATGCACATCGCATCTTATGCCCCTCCCTTCAGGCTGTTTTATGGTCTCAACTGTATTTAGACATTGTAACAGCAGGCATCCCTGTCCGCTTGTGCTGTGTGTGTGTGTGTGGTGTGTGGGTGTACACCCACACACACACCACACGAGATGAAGAATGTCACTTCTCTCTGCTTCACTTCTTTTCACCCCGTCCCCCACTATTCCAGACCCGTTTTGTT
>NC_056523.1:86673560-86675760 GCF_019175285.1 Sceloporus undulatus | reverse complement strand
ACAATATTATAGAAACAGTAAAAATTTTCAGTTAAAAAAAGGTTCCAACAAAGCATTCAACCACAGCCCTAAGCTACTCAGGCCTAAATTCAGTTGCTAGTTCCAACTACTGTAGATCTACTAAATCTGCGGAAGCAGGATTTATCATCTGAGTTCGAGTAAGATTTTTAGTGTAACATATATTTAAACACCTGGTTAGAATTAATAGAATTAAAATTGATACAGTCCTCCCTCCATTTTTGTGGGGGATCCATTCCAGACCCCCCCCCCGAAGAAAATGGAAAACCACACATATTCAAGCCCTATTGGCTTGAATGGAGGCAGCCCCCTCCATTTTAAGTCCCTCCTTTCTCCCCCCGCAGATAATCAAGGGGCGTGGATCCCAAGTCCATGAGAACAGAGGGAGGACTGTATAAATTTTCTAGTGTAGGTACAATGAGCACATACATGCTTTTCTTAAAAGCATCTGAATGTAAACTTTACTCTTTTATTTGTTGTTACAGTTACCATACTATGAGGGCTTTATCCATGCTGCACACAAATAATGGTAACTTTACCTGTTTCAGATTGCTTCTAGGGCTTGGTGCAGGACATTTTGCAGTTTCTCTAACCTGAAATATAGATTAATTACACAAATTAAAGTTAAAATAAGACTGCAGATTAGGCCTCAAGACTCCTGTTTTATAATCTTATTGAGCTAGCCAAGGCCCAAGGATTGATTTATGTTCACTGAAACAGTCGCATCCTTTCAAATGCATTTTACCTATATAGACTGTATCCACACTGCAGCAATAATCCAGTTTGACACCACTTTAACTGCCATGACTCAATGGTATGGAATTCTGGGAATGGGGGCATTTTCATCATGGTGGCAATTTCACTTAATTTTCACTTTCTATTTTAAAAAAAAGCTCCAATGCCTAAGTTGGCTTAACATCCTTCCAAAGAAAGCATAGTGAAAATGCCCCCCATGGAGTCAAAACAGTTTTGCAAGGCTGCACTTTGTCCACCTTTGTCATATTTAGATCCATTCTTTCTCCTCTCTTTTGGCTAGCCATGGAACATTTGACAGTTCATTAACTTGAAATATAGATCACTTATCCAAATTAAAGGCCCCATACAGACAGGCCAAAAAAAAGCTGCTTCGGGTCACTTTGGAGGTATGCTGTTTAAATGATACATGCGTCCTAAGAGTCCAGAAGCCATGCCAAGCCCAGACTCCAGATCCTAAGGACTGCTTTGGTGTGGCTTCCGGACTCTTAGGGCATGTATCATTTAAAACAAGCATACCTCCAAAGTTGACCCGAACAGCTTTATTTTGGCTTCTTAATGGAGCTGAATAGAAGCAAAGTTGTTATAGGACTCATGACTCTGTTTATATAAATTTATTGAAATAACCAACATCCAGAGTGCTTGTGTTCACAAAACAGTAGCACTCTTAAATGTCTTTTATTTTTAATTAAGTTACTTAAGGTGATTTTACATCAGCTACACAGTAAATATGGTTCTGTGGGTGACTGTCGTTAGAAATATCATACAGTAATTTAAAAATCATATAAATATTAAACATAAAAATAATACAACCTAGAGAGACATCATACCAAAACCACATTATAATTATAAATGCAAATAGTTAGATCAGACTGAATCATCTTTAAGCAGAGCTATTAAAATGCCTATTTTAATTAGTCATGACACTTTAACCCCACTGATGGTTGAAATAGACTGCCAAAAAGGTATGGTTTTCAGCCACCCTCCGAAGCGGATAGGGGCCGGGGCAACCACATCCGTGGCCCCAATCCACCTTTTTGCCATGAAAAAGAGAGTGGCAAAGAGCTACTCCTTTTGGGATGCAAAAAAGCAGCTTTTCCAGCTCGGCACAGCCCATGGGTGGCTTCAAAACACTCCACAGCATGCACCATATAAATGCAGTGCTGCACAGAGCGCCCAAAGCCAGCCAACATTTGGGCACCGGTGCTTGAAGCCGTTCTGGGTGTCCAAGCATGCGTCATCAAATGTTGCACTCTGAAGCGCCCAGACTGAGAGAGCAAAAGAGCATGTCTGTTTTGCCCATAATTCAAACATCTACTGCAAGCATGACTAAACACGCAATCCTATATGTGCTATTCAAAAAACAATTCAAATGAGTTAAAATGGTGCTTACTCTCATAAAGTGAATGAAACTGCAGCGTACTCCTGG
>NC_056523.1:86670273-86673535 GCF_019175285.1 Sceloporus undulatus | reverse complement strand
CAAACTGATTTAACCTATTCTGCTGTTATAGTTGTTGTGTGCCTTTGACTTGTTTCCGACTTATGGCAACCCTAAAGTGAACCTGTCATGGAGGTTTCTTGGCAAGATTCAGAGGGGGCTGGCCATTGCCTTCCCTGAGGCCCAAGGTAAAACCCTGTCATACCAAAATGTACTAATGTAATGTGGAAGAATCATACTTCAATGCTAGGAGTATGTAGTGCATGCATAACATAATAGCATTTTATTCTGTGCATATGAGTTAGTCCCAGGATCACAAGGGCCCTCCTGTCCAACGTCATTCTGCCATGCAGGAACTCTCAATCAAAGCGTGTCCGACAGATGGCCCTCCAAGACCTCCAAGGAAGGAGATTCCAAGTTTAAGGTAACTAAGGAGTTTCCTATTGGATCGCATCAGGAGTCTATACAGGAGCTCCCCTTTAAGTTCACGTATAAACACATGATTGGGTGGAAGAACAGACCAAGCCAGAACGCTCCCTAGACACCAAGGGCCCAGACAGACAGGTCACTTTGGAGGTATGCTGTGTAAACGACACATACGTCTTAAGAGGCCAGAAGCTGCGCTCCAGTCCTTAGCACATGAGCATGGCTTTGGCGTGACTTCCAGCCTTTGGGAGTCTGGGATGTGTAGATTTACAAGGTCTTTGGCCTTCTCTGACAGAGAAGGGTAGTGCCTCCCCCAAAAAACTACAAATCCCATGATTCCATAATCATAAGCTTTAAGTCTTTGTCTCACTCTTTGCTATGGAATTCTGGGAGCTCCGCTCCGCTCTGGGCCCATAACAAACTCCAACTCCCAGAATTCCATAGCTTTGAGCCAGATAGAGCGAAAGCGCTACCAAACCGCGTTATTCCTCCAGTGTGGATGCAGCCCAAACCAGCTTCTGGAGGCATTACCGCGGAAGGCGGGCGCCGCTGCTCGGACCTCCAAGAGGCAAACGACGTTCCTGGAGGCGAAGCCGAAGAGGGCCCCGTCGCGGGAGGCGTCGCTGCAGCGGCTGCAGTACCAGTTGGGGGAGGCCGGCAAGACCCTCTCGGCGGCGGAGGCAGAGCCCGCCATGCCTGCCTCAGCCTCCGCTTCTTCGCCACACGCTGCCGTAAAGCGCCGCCGCGGTGTCGCAAACGGCCCGGCCCCCTTCCTTGGAATTGCGACGGCGGCTGAAGGCATGTGACGTAAAGGCAGCCTGGAGGGCTCCCTCCTAAGATGGCGGCGGCGCTGCTGCTCAAGGGTGAGTGGGGCCTCAGGAGCAGCCCTTATGGACAGAGGTGGGGTTTTGGTGGCCCCTGCCCCAAAGACTACGACTACTTCTTCTTCTTCGCCTTAAAGCCATTTTTGACTCATGGGGATCCTAAGGCGAACCAATCCTTGGGTTTTCTGGACAAGACTGGCTCAGAGGAGGTTTGCCATCGCCTTCCTCTGAGGCTGAGAGAGTGTGACTTCTTGCCCAAGGTCACCCCCCCCCCCCCAAGTGGGATTGCATGGCTCACCTGGGATTCGAACCCTTGTCTCCAGAGTCCTAGGTTCAAAACACACACTGCAGAAACAATCCAGTTCGAGACCGCTTTAAGTGCCCTGGCTCAGTGCTAGGGAATCCTGGGAACTGTGGATAGTTGTGGCAGCATTGCTCTCTCTGACAGAGAAGCATCAGTAGCTCACAAAACTACATTTCCCCTGGGTTCCCTGGCATGGAGCCAAGGGAGTTAACGCGGCCTCGAACTGGATTGTTTCTGCAATCTATTTGGGACTAGTCCAGTGCTCAAAACACTGCATCATGCAGTAGTGCGTCATTACATCAAACCAACACAGCACCCTGGCTCTATATTCAATATACACTCCTCCCTCCATATTTGTGGCTTTGATATTTGCGAATTAGATTAATATGTTCTCTCTAGGAATCTCTAGGTCCTCCAGTGCTCCTCTATGGTCAACTTTAACTAAAAGTTGCACTGAAAGACCTAGAGATCCCTAGAGAGAATACTCTACTAGGCCTTTGTAGCTCCTCCAGTGCAGTTCTGTGGTCAATGTCTGTCAGACGTTGACCACAGAGTTGCGCTGGAGGACCTGAGATTCCCAGAGAGGTGTCCTAATCTCAGGTAAAAACATGGGTGTTTTTGTTATTTGCAGTCTTTCCATATTCATGGGGGTCTTGTGCCCCTAACCCTAGTGAATATGGAGGGACAAGTGTACATTCCCATCCCCCCGCAAAAGGAGATGCAGAATATTGCAGTAACTATAGAACACTACAAATCACCACACAGCACCAAGATAGTTAATATTTCTTTTTTCTCTTTTCCAGCGGCAACACAAGCATGGAGCGTCAGCAGCTGGATCCAGGCAAGCAGGTGAGAAACTTCACCCTGGTGGTTCTTGTGGCCCTCAAACTCTGGAAGACTTAATTGGTTTTTTAGGGTGGCTTAGGTGCAATTTGCAGAACTGGGCTCCAATCCATGAAAGTGAAAGTATCAGCAAATCTCTCTCAGTCTTAGGGTGTGCCCACACTGCAGACTAGGCTGAATGCCTCACCAGACTATAAAAGCCGGGATTTCATAGGAAAAGGCCATGGCAATTAAACTGGTGTTGAACAGTTTTGGGCACTATAATTAAAAAAGGATTAGGATTTGAAACAGGCATGTCAACCCAATGTTTTTTTGTGGGTTTTTCGGGCTATGAGGCCATGTTCTAGCAGAGTTTTTCCTGACGTTTTGCCAGCATCTGTGGCTGGCATCTTGAAGATGCCAGCCACAGATGCTGGCAAAACGTCAGGAATTAACTCTGCTAGAACATGGCCTCATAGCCTGGAAAAACCCACAAAAAACTATGGATGCCGGCCATGAAAGCCTTCAACTTTACATCAACCCAATGATGACCAAAATGGTGGGGGTCTGGAAACCATACCTTATAGGAGATGTTAAGGATTGGGTATGTTTAGCCTGGAAGGGGTGATATGATAGCCCTGTTAAACATTTGAGGGATGTCATACTGAACATGGGCAAGTTTGTTTTTTTGCTGCTCCAGCGGACTAGAATATGGAGCAATGGATGCAAACTACAAGACAAGAGATTCCACCCAACATTAGAGGAACTTCCTGACATTAAGAGCTGTTGGCAGTGGAATATGCGGCCTTCTTTTCCTTCTTCTTTCCATCCCTGGCCTTCCTCCTCCAACTCAGAAGAATCTAAAGATTCAGAAGGGGGGGGGAGGTTGATATTACTCCTACTAACTACTATACTTCTCCCCTTACTT
>NC_056523.1:86656925-86670248 GCF_019175285.1 Sceloporus undulatus | reverse complement strand
GTGGGACCCCGCTGGTCACTTCTCTCCAGGATGAAAAGGAGCCATTGCTGAGCACCCTTTGGGTTCGGCCGGTCAACCAGTTACAAATCCATGTAACAGTTACCTTGTCTAGTCCACATTTTACAAGCTTGTTTGCAAGAATGTCATGGGAAACCTTGTCAAAGGCCTTACTGAAATCAAGATATACTATATCCACAGCATTCCCTTAATCTACCAAGCTGGTAATTTTATCAATGAAAGAGATCAGATTTGTCTGGCATGACTTGTTTCTCTGAAACCCATGTTGACTTTTTGTGATTATGGCATTGCCTTCTATATCTTCACAGACTCTCTGTTCCCTGAATCTTCCCATGATCTGAATGAAGAGTAGTACCATATGAATCTACTTGTTTTAATCACACTTTAGAAGTCTCCATTCCTAGAAACTCAGGTTTTCACAGTTAGAGGTACACCAAAAAACTATATCTGAGAAAACACTGAATATCAGGAAGAAAAGTCAGATTTGCTTCCTATTCCCTGGTGTCTAAGCATCTCAAATACACACACCTGTGGGAGGGCGGCTATGTTCCTGCTTTCCAGCTACCCATTTATGAACACAAAAGTCATCAGCTCCAGTGTAGATGGCATCTGCTTCCACAGGTGACCACTGCACACAAAGCAGTCGGCCCCGGTGTCCCCTGTAATTATGCAAAGGCTCTTCCTTTAAGGCATCCCAAACCTGTTAAAAGAAAAAAAGTAGACATTCTTTAGAGTCTTCTCACCAAAATTCACTCTCTAGGTTCTAAAGGGATTCTTGAGCAGTGATCTGAGTTTTAGCACAGGGTTAAACAACCTGATGTCCCCCAGATGTTTCAACCCCCACATCTCTGGTTATTGGCCTTGGACCTATGAGAGTTTTAGCTGAAAACATATGGAGGGCAACTGGTTTCCTATCCACAATTTATAACATATTAGAAAAAATGAAGGTAGCCAGCTGAGAGGACAGCAAATGTAACTGTACCTTAGACCTCACACTGAAGGAAGAGGATTTTATACAACTAGGTCCTAAAAATCCCACCCTCCCCACTCCACCCACACACAAAGAACATCTTGTGAACCCCCAAATTAAGAAGTGGACATAAATTCTGAGGAACAGCTGTTTTTATTTATCTTCAGGAAGACCAGCATGAATGGTACTTTGGGGTAATATACTATCTCAATAACAAAATAGTCCCTGTTGAGAGGAATCACACACCCCACCCTGTGAAGGACCATTTTTGTATCAGCCACGTTACAGATAACCAGAACATCTTACTTGAATGCCTCAGTGGTTTTCTCATTTGCTGCCCTACTGCAAAAACAACAGGGGACTTGTGATGCCAAAGAACATTAGGTCTTCAGTTAGGAGACCTGATACTACTTCCAACCAGGTGAAAATATTGTCTCCCACCACATTTCATAGAATCATAGAGTTGGAAAAGACCTCAAGGGCTATCAAGTTCTACCTTCTGCCAGGCAGGAATACATAATCAAAGTACCCTTGACAGATGGCCATCCAGCCTCTGTTTAAACACCTTCAAAGGAGACTCCAGCATACTCTGAGGCAGTGTATTCCATTGTCCAACAGCTCTTACTCTTAGGAAGTTCTTCTTGATGTTTGGTAGAATCTCTTTTCCTGTAGTTTGAATCCACTGCTCCGGGTCCTATTCTCTGGAGCTTCAGAAAACACACTTGCTCCATCTTCAGCATGACATTCTTTCAAATATTTAAACAGGGCTATCACATCACCTCTTAACCTTCTCTTCTCCAAGCTAAACATACTCAGCTCCATATTTCATGCACTGTGAAAATAAGATTCATCTAGAGTTGACACAACATTTTCCATAGTCCATATTTTCCTAGATTCCATATGCTAGATGCTGGAAGAATGGGCATTCGCCTCTGAACAATACTAGCTGCTTTGTTGGAGTTGTGTTCCTTCGAGTCATTTCTGACTTATAGCAACCCTAAGGTGACCTTATCAGGGTTCTTCTCAGTAGAATTTCTTCAGAGAGGGTTTGCCTTGGTCTTCCTTTGAGGCAGAGAGTGTGTGACTTGCCCAAGGCCACCCAATAGGCTTCCATGGCTGAGTTGGGATTTGGGCTATTCCAACACTCAGATCACCACACCATGCTGTATCTGTCTCAAGCAGCTCACAGTTAACATGTCCTGCCAGGAAGGCAGTTTAGCAATGACTGAAGCATCTTTTTTGTTTCCTTAATGTCAAACCTCCAGAGCCTTGTGAGTATACAATTTTTTCCCAATTTTATTACTGCTCTCAAATGGCAGCACCCTGCAACTGGATACCAGTTTCTTGAAAGGTTCATGTTGTCTACAATACACTTCTGTTGCAAGCAATACTCTAATGTATACTTTCAGCATAATGATGTCAAGGGGCACAGTTTGACTTCCATTGCATGCCCTCAACAGACATCATAGCTCTTTGTTTCATGGATTATGTTGCAAAGACCACTTTCTGTGGGCAGTTCAAACACTTCAAGCACTGTTTCTTTGTTTACATTCTTCTTTAGCAATGGGTGTCTCTTGATGATCTATGATGAACTGTTTGTTATGCACGCCCAAGTTCTTTCCATCCCTGTTTCTCATTACACAAGTATCTCTGCTTAGCCCTTCCTGAAAAGACTCAACTAAGCATTCACTTGTTGTCTTCCCATCTTTGAGCAAGGGAGGAACTGATTTCCACCTGAGGACTCACATCAGCTTTTCTGAATCTTAGTCCGGCCAGAGAGAGGAGAAGGAGAGGCGGCTGCTGGCAGCCACTTTGAGACCGTGTGCTCTGAGACGTGTTGCTTGTTGTGCAGGGTGGTGGAGCTTCGTGAGTCACATCTGTGAGTCACAACGGGGGCGGACGCAGCTAGCCGATAGCTTTATTATTACCAACTTCCAGAGCCTTCCAGAAGCAGTTCGGCAGAGAGAAGAGAAGGAGCGGGGAGCTGCTGGCAGCCATTTTGGAGACCGTGTGCTGAGACCGTGGCTTGTGCTGAAGGGGTGGAGCTTCTGTGAGTCACATCTGTGCTTCACAAGGGGCGGGCGGAGCTAGAGACTCGCTTTATATACCAAAATTCAGGCCATCCAGAGCAGTCCTGCCAGAGAGAGGAGAAGAGGAGAAGGAGAGGAGCTGCTTGGCGTCCATTTTTGAGGACCGTGTGCTCGAGACCGTGTGTTTGTGCTTGTTGCTGATAGGGGTGGAGCTTCTGTGAGTCACATCTGTGACGTCACAAGGGGGCGGAGGCTAAAAACGGCAGACTAGCTTTCTATTACCAACTTTCAGAGCCCCGCCGCGCCTAACGGACGACGAATTTTTTAATTTTCTTTAAACTCTGCTCAAGTGGCATCAGGTTGGATCAAGCTTATTGAAAAGAAAGGAACCTTTCCCGTTACGTGTACGATAGCAGCCAGTACATTCCTTTACAAAGTATTCCCCACTAGATGGACTGTTATATTCATTACTAAAGACTTTGCAGTCAGGACGCGAGGGATCTGCTGCAGTCACCTGCAAACTCTTGGGGATGTTTTCTACTTCTTGCCTACAGACGTCGAGAACTTCACATTGCACCAAGTGCAAGTTGGTCACACTCTTGCGGAGAACGTGCAGCAGCTGGAGGCCCGAGTAGAGTAGCTACACTCAGCTATTATTAGGGAAAACACAGAGGCTTTTCGGACACCCCAATAGAACTAACCATCTTGGATGAGTTACCATGAGAGGAAGCTGCTAGGGTGGAAAGAGGGTCACTTGCCCAAACAGAGAAGAGAGACAGCTGTAGGAATGTCACAAAGAGAGTAAGCCAAGAAGGAAAATTGTTCGGGGATGCTTGCAGCTAGCGGAATCGATTCGAAGCTCTTTCCCATCTCAAGGAGGATGAGAAGAGCAGCTGTGGGAACCGACTCTAGGGACGGAGCATGCCAGCCTGAGAGTTCCACCGATGGCGGGAACAGTTGTGCTAAGCTCGGAGGAGGCGTTGTGGGCGTTTAGTGGGGGGACTCCTTGTCAGGTGCACAGACGCAGTGATTTGTAGGCCTTCCACGCGTCTCGAGAGGTATGTGTTTTCTTCAAGGTGCAAAAGATCTGGGAGTGTACTAGAGAGGGCTGACAATACTGGTCAAGCTACTGAAAAAATACCCCCTCTTCTGGTTCCATTGTGGGAACTAATGATCCTGCAGAACCCCCCCAAACCAGCCTTCAGAACACAAAAAGGGATTACGAGGGCGCTTGGTAGGAAAGCTGACAGGGATCTGGATGTAAGTTTGTTCATCTCGTCTCTTTCTGCCAGTTGAAGGGCATGTGTACAGGAGGGAGAGGGAGGAAACTAGCGCTCGGGAGTGAAACATTGCTTCGCAGATCGGTGCCGCCGAGAAGGGATTTGGATTGGAGGGACTTCTGCAACGGACGGGTTGCATCTCACGGGGGGGGGGGGGCCAGTTGGAAGAAGTTTTTGCCACCACCAGTCTCAAGAACTTGATCAGAGAGCTTTAACACCTTTTTTGAGTCCAAGGGCGAAAGGGAGACAATATTAAGGTAAGCGAACGGCGATGGCGAAACGAAAATAGTCAAACTCATAGAGGAAAAACACGCAACACGTTGCAAGGATCCCAACAGTGGGAGGCAAAAAAACTTGCACAGGCAGCAGTATAAAATGGAACCAAAGGTATGCGATGCTCTACACTAATGCACAGAGGCATGGGAACATAAGCAAGATGAACTCGAACTCCTAGTACAACAAAGCAAATATGAATTATAATAGGCATCAACTGAAACCTGGTGAGATGAGTCTCATGATTGGAATGTGGAAATTAAAGGGGTTAACCTTATTACGAGGAAATAGGCCACTCAGGAAAGGAGGAGGAATAGAAACAAACAAACAAGGTGTTTACGGTGGGAGGTCTTACTACATACCCCCAAGTAGATGGGAAATTGGATGATATCTTTCTAGAACAGACTGTACCACCACAGTCAGAAAAAGAGAGATGTCGTAGGTGCTGGGCGATCAACTATCCTAATCTTTGCTGGAAAGTCACTCAGCCAAAATCCTCAAGGCCTAACAAAATTCCTCACTTTCCGGAAGACATTCATGCGTCCAAAAGGGGAAGAGGCAAAACCAGGGTGTCCGCTATTTCGATCTGATCCTAACCAACAAGGATACTTGGTTAATGGGGTTGCCACGTTAGTGGGATCTTAGGTGGAAGTGACCCGTTCTCCTTGCGTTTGTTACTTACAGTGGACCGGGAGAAAGAAGCCAGGCATAGTTCAGACACGCATCCTCGACTTTAGCTGAGAGCGATTTCAGTAATTAGATGAAGTATTGAGGGCGATTCCATGGTCAAAATACTAAAGCTAACGGAGTTACGGACGGGATGGCGTTTCTCAAAAGGATGATTACTGAAAGGCACCATTTCACACAGTTCCAGTGAGAACGAAAAACGAAACAACAAAAAAAGGGAGGGTGTCTCAAGAAACCAGGAATGGAGATGCCTAAGGAACTTTCAACCTAGCTAAGTTTGAAATGGAACATGTATAATGAAATGGAACATAAGGGGGAAAATTACAAACAAGGAATATTCAAAGAAATAGCAGGCATTGTGTAGGGGTAAAAAGTCAGAAAGCTAAAGCGCAGAATGAACTCCGGTTGCAGAGAGGTTCAAGAACAATAAAAAGGGCTTTTTTGGATCTGTCTGCAGCAAAAAGGCAAGAAAGAACGAAGAGGCAACGGTAGGGGCCACTGCGTGGAGAAGATGGCAAAATGCTACCAGGAGACAGAGAAAAGGCCGGCAGAATTACTGAACACCTTCTTGCCTCGTCTTCTCAGAAAAGGAAAAGGGTGCTCAACCGAGGAAATGGACAGAGGGACAGAAATAGGGGAATTTCAGCACAGAATATTAAGTAAAAGATGATAGTAGAGGAACCACCTTATTAATCTAAATGAATTTAAGATCTCCGGGACAGATGACCTCCATCCCAAAGGTTATAAAAGAACTCGGCAAATGTAATATCGGGAGCCATGGCAATCATCTTGTGAAAACTCCTGCAAAACAATGAGAATTCCCAGCAGGACTGGCGGCGGGCCAAACGTGTCCCCATCTTTCCAAAAGGGGGAAAAAAAGAGGATACCAACAATTATCATCCAGTTAGTCTGACGTCCGTATAGTAAGATTCGGAGCAGGATCATTAAACAGAGAGTCTGTGAACATCTCGAAGGCAATGCCATCATCACAAAAAGTCCCATGGGTTTCAGAGAAACAATCCGCCAGACAAACCTCATCTCTTTCTTGATTAAAATTACCCGCCTTGGTAGATGACGGGAATTGCTGTGGATATAGTATATATTGATTTCACTAATGCCTTTGACAAGGTTTCCATGACATTCTTGCAAACAAGCTTGTAAAAATGTGGGCTAGCAAAAGGAACTGATTAAAACTGATCGTAATTGTTGACGGCGAACCCCAAAGGGTGCTCAACAATGGCTCCTGAGTTTCAATCCATGGCGAAGCAAGTGACCAGTGGGTGTCCCCATAGTGGCTTCTGTCCTGGGGCCCAGGTGCTATTCAAAACATCTTATCAATGACCCTGGATGACAGATATTGGGAGCATACTTATCAAATCTTGCAGATGACACCAAAATGTAGGATGGGAATAGCTACATACCCCACCCTCAGAGGACAGCGTATCAAGATTCAAAATGACCTGAATGAATCGACTAGAAAGCTCGGGGGCCAAAAGCTAACAACAAATGAATATGCAAACACGGAGAAATGTAAAGGTATTGTTCACTTAGGTGCGAGAAAAATTAAAATGGCACAGATATCAGGATGGTGGGTGGACCCACTGGCTGACATGTAAACCTACTGTGTGAAAGGGAATCTAGAGAGTCCAAGTAGACTACAAGTTTGAACATGAAGCGTGTGAACCGATGTGATGCGGGCAGCCTAAAAAAGGCCAATGCTATTTTAGAGTCTGCATCCATAGAACGAAGTATAGTGTTTTTTTTCCTAGAGATCAAGCAGAAGTATAGTGCCATCTGTATATTCGGCTCTGGTCAGGCCCCACCTAGAAATATTGTTTGGTCCAGTTCTGGGCACCACAATTCAGAAAGGACATTGAGAAACTGGAGCGTTCGGCAGCGTGTCCAACAGGAGGGCGACAAACAAATGGTGAAGGGTCTGAAGAACCAATACACTCGATGGCAGGAACCGACTTAGGGAGAGCCTGGGGGATGTTATAGCCCTGGAGAGAACAAGACGGTTTAGTTCAGAAGGGCGAGTATGATAGCAGCCATGTTGTCGTAATAAATATTTGAAACGTGATGTCATGTTGAAGAGGGCAGCACAGCTTGTTTTCCTGCTGCTCCAGAAAACAGAAACCCCGGAACAATGGATGCAAGCTTACAGGAAAAGAGATTCCACATCCAACCTGAACAATTAGGAGGACTCCTCGGACAGTAAGAGTGGCTGCTTTTCGACAGTGGAAGGCCACTCCCTGTGGAGGGTGATTTAGCAGTCTCCTTCCTTGGAGTCTTTAAACAGAGGCTGGATGGCCATCTGTCAGGGATGCGTTGATTTGGATTTCCTGCATGGCAGGGGGTTGGACTGGATGGCCCTAGTGGTCTCTTCCAACTCTACAATTCTATGATTCTATGATTCTATTTCAACCACATTTCTTGTCCCATACATGTTATATTATGTAGGATCAAAATGTACCCCATGGCAAAATGCAATAATTTGTTGGAACAAAAAATCCTGTCCAGAGCCAATGGCTGAAACTCAAGGACATTACTCAAAATGCTTAAGGCAGTGGTTCCCAACCTGTGGGTTGGGACCCCTTTGAGGGTCGAACGACCCTTTCATGGGGTCACCTAAGACCATTGGAAAACACATGTATTTGCATGTAGCAATGAAAATAATTGTATGGTTGGGGGTCACTACAACATGAGAAACTGTATTAAAGGGTCCTGGCATTAGGAAGGTTGAGAACCACTGGCTTAAGGTGACACTGCCAATAAACACCATCTTATAGGTTTAGTTCTGTGCATGAATTTTGTCAGCAAATGCATCTCTGGGGTACTAAAATGTTCCTTTGGCTAAGAAAAGAGATGCCTTGATCCCTTATCTATTTGATGAATACCAATAGTGAGAGGAAAACATGAAGACAAATTACAAGCATTTCACATTTGTACCTGGGCAGTGCCGTCATAGCAAACCGATACCAGTCTTCCATCATGATGAGGACTCCAAGACAAGCTAGTGATCTTAGCTGTATGACCCACCAGAGTGCGGAAAGGCTCAGTTATTGTCACGGGTATCTCTGGAGAGCTCTCTAAAGTCAGATTATATTATGTTAGAAGCAGGCAGACAAAACCATACTAAATTCATGTCACTACAGAAAATGCAACAAATTTTCAAAAAAGGGTTCCATTAACATGGGTGCAATGCAGATACAGAGAAACAGTACACCATACACAAATTTGTGTAGACAGAACCCTTCTGTCACAACAGTTATGACTACATTCCTCATTTGCACACCCTGTCTTGCTAAGCACTTTTAAAAGAATATCCAGACAACTGCTTGACACAACCAGTTCTCACAAGACTGCTACCTGAATATGCTTCTGTCTCAAATTTACATATTTTTAAAAAAATGATATGATCATCCTTCTTGACACTTTCATAACAATACATCTTTGCAGTTGTACAAACATATCACAAATGAAGTTGTGGTGGAAAAGCCCCCTCCTGTAGCATTTCAAGTTACAGAGAAAACATAATGTCTCAGTAGGAGAAAAGCAGTTTGAAGTACACCAATTGGAAAGGTTTAAAAGATTGAACAATAGTCACCTATGACACTCTTGATATTATGCACATAAATAATAGCATTATTTGAGCCAGAAGCTATCATGTAACTCAGTTCTGGCTGTGTTCCATGGTCATGATGCCAGCGAATAGCATTGATGAGTTTGTGGTGCTGATGGATTGTGCACAACAGTTTCAAGTCAGGAGCCCGAAATATTTCAATTGATCTGAAATGTTAAGAAGTGTGGGTTAATGAATCCACGTGTACATCACATGACAAATAAAATGTTTGGCATCTATCCTCCCTAAACAATACACATTACTACTAAAGATACGAAACATTAGCTTAATATGTTAATACAACCATCACTGTTTCCGAAAATTAATACACTAAGTGTGAATTAGCTATGGTCAAAACATCTGTTAATTTTTGGCAGGCACAATTAGCATAAAGTAAGTGAAGTTAGTGATTATAAAGCCCTACAAAATTTTCTTGCAGAGCATTCTGCTATAGAAGCATTACAGAATGATACTGCCTAGTCTAAAGGAAAATAAACAGCTATCAAGTCACACCCATCATCTTAGCTTAAAATCCTGCTACCAGTAGTGCCACTTATAATCCCTATGGCAGAAACATGAGAACAGTCCCTTCCATCCAACCATAATACATTCTCACAGTGGATGCTAGACCTGAATGAAGCATATACTCTATAAGTGTTTGTCTTAAAGGGAGACAGTGGCCTGGTTTGGATGCCATGCTATATCAGAACAGGCTACGTGTGGCCTCCCAAGCATGTCTGACCATTTTAAAAAAATTATTTTTATTAATTTTCTTACACACACATCTTAAAAAAAAACCTTCATATATTCATATATTTACATACACCAACAAACATCTACATCCATATCACTCAAACATTCTTACTCCCACCTAGTACCACTTGTCTATAAATTTAATTAAACATGTCTTATTTCATATTTGGTATCTACTTTCATTTTCAAAGCTGTAAGTAAAAACTACACCCCAATTCCATGTTTTTCTTTGCATTTTTTTTCCTTGTCATTTTTGGCCATCCATAGAGCACTTGTAAGTCCCAGAGCCAGAAAAATGTATCCCAGATCCACCCCAGCTGCCCATCACCACAATGAATCATAATATGAGGAGACTCATCTGCAGTAGGCCTCAAGCTTGTGCGGTCACTACTATACACATAAGGAGGTCTAAACACTTTCATATCTTGTTTAGATGAAGTGCAGCTTGTTCTAACAGATGAACTGACAAAACTTTAAACTTAATTATAGGTTCTTTGAAACAGGAAACCCTCAAGCACTGGCTTCTTTATGTTTTGCAAACACTGCTAGAAGCTTCAAAATGTTCCTATACTACAAAAGATTCAGCCTGACATACATAGACAAGCTGTTTCAAAAAGTCTTATAGTAACTGAGAAAGCATTTTATTCTCCTTACTCCAAATTTTCAAATATTTAATAGGGAGATTCCTAGTCTTCCTACAGACAAGTTTCTTATTCATTTTCCTTTGTTACCTACTAAAACAATTCTATAGCACCTTCTACCTCTACACACTCCTTGTTACCTACTAAAACTATCTGCTGCTGTTATAGGACCATGAAACATTATTTCTCTTTTCAGAATGGTAATATAACTGAAGAGCATGCATGCATGCATAAATAAATAAATAAAAAGAAACCAGGAAGAAAGTTTTAAGAAGCCACATACTATTCTCATTACGTTGATCCTAAACCACTGTATACTGTAAATGTCAAGTTAGAACCAAGTTAAATTTTAGCACATACCCATCTTCATTACCAACAGCCAAAATACTGCCGTCTGGTTTCCAGCTGATCTCTGTATGTGCTGGTAATTTGTGCTGAAAGCAAGCAGACAAACACTATCAAAGTAATAGTTCTCGCCTCCAGGACTGCAACCACTCACAGTTCAAAGCACTGTGTTGCTATTTTTTCCTTAATGGATTTTCTTCAGGAAGAAAAAACACAGGAAGGTTGCAAATTGGAAAGTCATATTGTTCTTCAGCTCCATAATTCAACACATTGTTTTCTTAAATTTCTGGATTCCAGGACACTACTTACTATGTCCCACTTTTTTTAAAAATAAACTATTCCATATGAATATGAAGAGACATGTTGGATCAGATCAGAGTACTACCTAGTCTAGCATTCTTCTTTCCACAGTAGTCCACAAATTGTTTGTGGAAAGCTTGCCAGCTAACTCACCCTTAAATCATTTTGCCCAGCATCCTGCTCTTCTTTCCCTCATTGTATGCTCCTAATCCTAACCTTAACCTTAAACATTGTGAAGCTTAGTTTTTTGTGGGTTTTTCAGACTATGTGGCCATGTTCTAGAAGAGTTTATTCCTGACGTTTCGCCAGCATAGCCCGAAAACCTACAAAATACTATGGATGCTGGCCATGAAAGCCTTTGACATCACACTGTGAAGCTTCTTTAGAAGCCCCATCCTTTTCTCAGTTTCTGCTTCAAAGGCTGCTTCAATAGTGCAGTTTGACACCACTTTAACTGCCATGGCTCAATACTACGGAATTCTGGCATTTGTAGTTTTGTGAGAAGCCTAGCCATCTCTGTCAGAGGGCTCTAGTGCCAAAACAAACTGCATATCCCAGGTTTCCATAACACTGAGCCATGCCCATTAAAGTGGTGACAAACTGCATTATTTCTGCAGTGCAGATGCAGGCTTAGGCGGGGTACAGACCGCCGCTTTGCGGCGGTCTGCCGCCGCCGCCGCCGGTAGGTCCGCGGGGGAGCTGGAGCCTTCAGATGGCGCGGCTCCCACGCGGACCGAAAAAGCTCCAAAATGGAGCTTCTTTTTGAGTCGCGTTTGTGACGTAGCGAGGCACCACGCACTGCTACGTCATAAAGGCTGTGACACGTACGGACGCTCAGCGTCCGATACGTAAAGATGGCGGCGCCCGTATGAACAGGGCGCCGCCATCTTGTACGTATTCAATACGTACTAGGGTTAGGGGAGTGCGGAAGCACCGCCCCTTCCTAACCCTAGTACGTATTGTATACGTACTATTTGGCGGTCTGTAACCCGCCTTAGTGACCTTTTTGAGCAGCCCTCTCTCGGCTCCATATCTTTCAGCTTCCCAACCTTCTAGACTCTCTTTATAGCCTTGGTTGAAAATTTTAATCCCAATCAAACCAATAGCTTTTCATTTCCTTAGAAAGTCCACTGCAAATAGTCCAGTGCCCTGTGCGGCTAAACATTCTGTACCATCATACCAGTTCAATCTATCAGTGTCAAAGAGGCTTCAGTACCACAACTGCAATGATATATGGATTGAGAAATACATATAAGTTTTATCCATAGCCTACACAATCATACTCACTTTGAATGAATTGGTTTCTCGGATGAGTTTGTTGATGTCATGAGCTTCTCCACTAAGTTTCCAAGGGTTGTGCTGGAAGACAATTCCTTCTCCTGCACAGCTATACAAGGTTACAGAAGGCCTGTCACCATCTCCTCCTGAAAAATAATAAAGCATGCTAGCAGTTATTTTTAAAAAAGGGTGCACCTCTGACACAATTGGCAGCAAAAAATGTTAACAATAAGCTTTACAAGGTATTTAAGTTAGATGTGAAAATTGATTTTTATTAGAAAGAAATATGGCATTAGAGGCTTAAGGCAACTTTGCAAAACACAGCTAAAGATAAAAATCTCATGATGTAACAGTTGGGGAGCTTTGTGGCCAACTGGAAACTCCCCAATGCTCATGATTAAACAACAGAGTGGTTTCAAAACTTATTGTGTTGTAAGAAGCAGGCAGTCCATAACAAGAACAAAAAAGGCTCCTTATTCTTCCTGTGTTGTATGTTTAAACATTCTGCATGTCCAGAAAAGTTAAGCAGCCTTGATGTACAACAAAACAAAGAACTTTTAATGAGTTTAGCATTTTTATGTGTAGTTTCAGTCAGAGTTTGCAAGATTTGAGCTGGACTGTTGCTATTTGTGTGACTTGGAAGTCTCTCATTCACAGAGTTGCAGAAGATGAAATCAACTTGATGGCTACTAACAACAAAAACTATAACTAATGGTGAAGAATGCTGCCAGTTGCAGTTGACTCTGAAGGGCTGCTAGTTTATTTGAATACATGCTGGTTTAAAGCATTTATGTTTTATTTTATTATTTTCTATTTTTATTGCATTTTACTATAATTATTGCTTACTAAATTATGTGAGCCATAATGTTATGTTGAAGGTGAGTTGCTTGTTTGACGAATGAACAAAAATACATAGTTATGTGATGTACATACCTTAGAGGCACAACTTGCTTATCTTTGGACTTGGCCCAGTCTATAAGCTCCCTGCAAGTCTACCTACCTCTGGCATAAGCTATTTATCCCTACACGAGTAAACCCACTAGATGGGAAGAAAGAGGGAAAAGGAAGGGGGCCTGAAAAAAAGAGGCAAGCAGCAAAAAGAGCTCTGTCTAACACCAGGAAGTAG
>NC_056523.1:86650039-86656825 GCF_019175285.1 Sceloporus undulatus | reverse complement strand
TCGGTCAGAGACCACTGGCCTTTTTGGACACAATGAAGCAGTCCACAGAAGAAATGGTATAGGGATGGGTTCAATAGCAGCTTTTTGAAGGAGTAGTGATTTCCTCAACTGGTGTCATAGTGGGGAGTGATGTAGTTTACTCCAGAGAAACCAGACCTCCTCCACACAATGTCAAGAACCCAAGTGTCTGACATTATAGCAGCCCAGGCCTGATGGTACTGACAAAAGATTGTCAAAGAGAGAAGAGGTGAAGAATGAAGGGCATCTGTGGTCAAAGATGACATTTAACCTGCTCCTGGGGTTTCTTTCGACAGTACTGGAGCCAATACTCTGAAGATGAGGAAGATTTATTGGTGGAGGGCGATTGAAAAACGTGGGATTGAGATTGACAGGAAACTGTGGGGCTGAATGAACTCTTCAGATTGGACTGCCTGGTCTATCCATTACAGAAAAGAAACTGCTAGGCTTGTGATGGAAAGCCAAACCTATGTATGGCCAATAATGGAAAGACAAATCTACCCTTCTTCTTCGTGTGCTCCAGATTGTTGTCCATCTTCACATTAAACAGTTCCTTTTCATGAAATAGCAGATCTTCTATTGTCGCTCTTGCCTAGTGTGATAACCAAATGAATACAGCCACACATACCTACATAAGATAATTGCCCTGCAAGCATTTTTTTGCTGCAGTCAGCCAAATGACGATGCCACCCCATCAGCTTCTGTGTACAATTCAGTACAGTCACACCTCCATTGCTAGACTTCTGGAGCCACAGATTCAACCACCCACAGCTTAACAAGATATATTTTTTAAAAAACTTGGAAAAGGAAACCTTGATTTTGCTATTTCATAAGCACATCACTTTACACTCCACTGTATATAATGGGACTTGAACATCCATGGATTTTGGTATTCACAGTGAGAGGGTGTTCTGGAACGAAGACCCCAGCAAATACCAAGGGTTCATTGTACAGTATATGTAAAATTAGGAATGAAACAATTCAGTACATTGGGCCCTTGATATTTGCTGTCGTTTGGTTTGTCTCCCCACGGATAACAAAATCTGTGGATGCTCAAGCCCATTATATAGAGTGGGGTAGCAAAATAACATTCCCATATAAAATAACAAAATCAAGGTTTGCTTTTTGGATTTTTAAAAAAATGTATTTTCAAGCTATGCATGGTTGAATCCATGGATGGAGAACCGTGGATATGTAGGGCCAAATCTAAGTACTTTCCAACACTTTCAAAAGGGCAAGCCCTCTATACTAAGCCCACGGCAATATTTATTCTTCAAATTTGTCCAAAGCACTTCCAAATGCCTGTTATTTTCTTCCTGTCCAGGTCAAATTACATCTGATATTGTGGAGACATAAAACTAAGAAAAGATCATCTACCCTATGAATGGAAGAATTGGAAAACACTGGAGAAAATAACACATCTACTCATTAAAATTTATCTCAGAAGGGAATTATTATAGTCAGTAAAATATATCTATTTACAAAAGTGGGGAAAAAGCACGTCTAAAAGCTGAGACACACCTTCATGAGCCATACCACTGCAAACACAAGGTTATAAAATTATTTTGCCTGTTACCAACAACAGACACGCTTCACCTAAATGTGACAGCACTGTTTCGGATATGTCTACTACAACTGGAAGAGAAGGAAATGAAGAGGAAGTTAAAAACACCCCATGTAAAGCCAACACAAAAACCTTTAAGGGAAATCTCTTTAGGAGATCCGAAGCATTCTTGCTTAAGAGTCCAGTTTCTTTGTTTTACTGGCATCAGTTGCTGCAACCTGATTGCATCAAGTTTAATCGTTTGCATTCCAGGTCTGCAAAAGGCTTTTCTGTTTTCACAATGAGTCGCATCTTGAATTTCCATATTATTCACCCCTCTTAACACAGCTAAAGCTCTCTTTACACAGAATGCTGCTGCTTCCATGTTGGGGTAAGGGGCTGCTTCATTTAAAATTACACACTGCTACTTTTTCAGCACAGATCCAGCCTAAAGTGGACCACAACAGAGATAAGACAGATAGTAGGGCTATGTAAGAGCCTACAATTTTGTTCAAAGCTTGATTTGTCAATTTACAAAACAATTCACAATGCCTAAGACACAATGTAACCCAGTTTGAACACTGAATCCAATTCAAGATTCAAAAATGCAAATATTTGTGTATCCTACTGATTTAGAAACCAAAATTTGCAGATGGTCTCCTTAAGTATGACAGCCCCTGATAAAAAAAAAAACATGCATCTTTAACACTATTACTCAGAAAAATCTCCTTATATTTTTCCTATATGGTATTGCTGAAGACACACTGTCTAGCACCATTCTCTTCTTGAGATCGGACCCACTTCAGATCTACATTTGGTGAAAATTCGTCAAAATCAGCCTGATTCATTTTAGAATTGGTAAAATCAGTGCACTGTTCTAATAAAAAAAGGGGGGAACATCTCATTTGGGGGCCATGACAATACATTTCAACAGATTCAAATAACAATGAAGCCAACAATTCATAAATATTTGTTGTCTTCAAGTCACTTCTGATTTATGGTGAGCCTATGGGGTTTTCT
This sequence comes from Sceloporus undulatus, assembly GCF_019175285.1. Taxonomy (NCBI): domain Eukaryota; kingdom Metazoa; phylum Chordata; class Lepidosauria; order Squamata; family Phrynosomatidae; genus Sceloporus; species Sceloporus undulatus. The sequence continues at coordinate 86,654,244 of NC_056523.1, read as the reverse complement.
TGTCCAGATTTGTTCAGAAGGAGTTTGCCTTTGCCTTCCTCTGAGAAGTCATCCAATGGGTTTCCATGGCAGGGATTCAAGCTCTTTTCTCCAGTCATAGCCCAGCGCTCAAACCACTGCATCATACAGGCACTCATTCATAATTCATAAATATACATAGCTGAAATGTAGTGTTATGCTATCCTAGTCCCTACTAGTAGTAATATTCTAGTAATGTAGTAATTTTTTTACCTTTACACCAACAGAGCATAGCTGTCCTACTTAATAAGGGTCTTCTTAGCAATTGAAGATGCTTCAAGGCTAGCTTCCCTCTCACCTCTTCTCCAAGAAAACAGTGGCATCAGTACAAAGGAAATGCTTGAAAACAGCATTGGTGTTCATATTTCCACACTGCTCCCAGGAACACTGTGACATGGTTTTGCAATCTGCATTACTAAAAAGGGATTTAGATCCCTTTTGCTGAAGTGGATGGTATGATTAGAGAGCTAAGTGATCTAACATGGTTTGATTCATCAGTGTTAGGCTGTAGATATGAGAGGGATGATTTAAGTAATTTTTAATAATTCCACCAAAGAGTTTCTTTCTTCCACAAGAAATCTTTCATTTAAGCACTAGTTCACTAGCTAAAATGATCAGTAATTTCAGGCAGCTGAGTGGATGGGTTGGGAAGGAAGGGAAAGGACTCACTCTCTCCTCTGCTCTAAGCCCAGAAGCCAAATGGGTCACTAGAGAATAAAAGCCCCATCCTCCACGACTAGCATAAACATCCAGTTCTTTATCACTCCTCGTTAGCCCCTCAGTAGATTAGTTTAAAAAAAAACCCAAGTATTTTTGGCAAGGTTATATATAAAAGCTGGCTAATAAAGATGCAAGTTTAAATAACTAGGATGCTCTAGTTTAGTGCCATTCAAACAGCAGAGCTGTTTCACAATTCATGCTGTTTTCTTTCTAACATTTTCCTTAATAGATACTTCAGTAAAGATTTTCCTTGTGAGACTACTTACACTTTTTTGTTATGCTTTAAGTTTGTAAGTACAAACAGAAGATGGATGGATAGGTAGATAGATGATAGAAGCAGCAAAATATGATGATTAAAAAGATGGAAAACCAGACAAGCAGCCCTTTCAAAGCAAAGAATATGAATATAATATAAATTTTAAAAAGATTGCCAGTCAACACCATTTTTGTGAGTCGTAAGCCATTAACCATAAAACTTTCAATAGTTTTAAAAGTAAAAGAAAAGTTGGATAACAGATCACTGTAATGACAGCTGGCCCTTCATATCCACAGCATGGAAATATTCTAAAATATATATAAATTTTAAAAAGCAAAACTTGATTTTGCCATTTTATATATAAGGGACATCATTTCACAATGCCATTGTATACAATGGGAGTCAAGCATTCACAAATGTTGGTATCCACAGGGTGGTGGGCCTGGACCCAAACCCCAGCAGATACCAAGGGCCCCCCACTGTATATGCCAGCTGAAGTACTTACAGCTGAAATATCCAATCTTCTGGGGTCAATGAGTGCAACTGGAATTCTATCATGGACACCATCACAAAATGGCTGTCACCAAGGGCAGGGGTCCATTCAAAGAATGGCTGCAAAGGAACAGACAGCCAACCACAAAAATACCTATTTCATAGAAAAGTTATATTTTTTAGTGTCAGACATTTAATTTGCCAAGAATGTGAATATAAGGCAAAGATACGATATGAACCTCAAAACACCAAATTCAGTTGTCTTGCTTATTTAAAAGCACACACAAATTTCACCCTCTCATCCCACCCTCCAAGTATATTATTCACTGTCATTCATTTCTGATTTATTCACAATCTTCACACACATATATCCAGAGAAAGCTGAAGTTCCTTTTTGCTCACAGAGGGCTTCCCCACTCCCCTCTCCAGTTTCCCAAACAAAGGGCCTCCCCATCCCACCCCCTCACATAAATCTCTGTAACTCCTTTTACTGCTCTCTGTAGCTCATCTCCCCCAACTTTTGTCATCCCCCACAGCATCTCTCCCTGCATTACTACCATTCCCATGCCCAGCACTTTTTTAATTCTAATGATTCTTTAAATAAATAATAATAATTTTATCCACTCTGCCTTTGAGCAATTATATAGCATCTGTATTCTTGGGGGCATTGTATGCTGGTACTTGAAACTGTTTCCTTTCAAAAACAACAAACACATTAAGGATTTTGTTGAACTTTCTATCTATATAAACTTAAAATATTTAGATTAATAGATCTTGAAAGTAAGTGCTACTGATTTAATTATTTCTGATTTTCAAGCATTTTTTTCTCTTTCCTTTTTCGTTTCATACAATTTAGTGCAGCCAGCCACAACTTAGTACCCTCCTGATATTGATTACAACTCACACGAGCTTGGCTGTTCCTGGCAGAAAATGATAAAGAGTTGAAGCCAAACATCTGGAGGGCACTGGGGTTCGAACAATGGTGATCTTGTGAATTTCCTGCAGCTTGGAAGTTATTTGGAAGCATGTTGGGGCTAGCGTTATTGTAATTTTTAATCGTGTAGAATGGATTTAAGCATGCACATTTCATGAAAAGTCGATACAGCTTTCGCTTTTTTGTTGATATCTTTGCAACTCTGAAGCTCTTTTTTTCTGAACTGTTGATAAATATAGAGAAACACCTGTGTAGATGTTGAACATTTACTTAATTTCTTCAGTGTAATCAAAACTTAATATGAAAAGGTGGGTTTGAAGGTCTAAAGTCAGACTTGTATTTCCTTGAGGAATACAGATTGAGTTTCCTTACTGTATCTGAATGGATGGGATCAAGAAGTGTGTTGGATTTTAAAATATTTATGCATTGGGTCCTTGGTATCTGTGGGGGATCTGTCCAGATCCCTCTGCGGATATCATAATCCACGCATGCTCAAGTCCCATTGTCCTCAATGGTGGCATGGCCACACCACCATTAGTGACAATGGAATTCACCTCATGCATCCTCCCTTCCTCTTCTGCTTTCACGAGGTGGCAGGTGGCAAGGACCTCACTCGTTTCTTCCTCCGTGGCTCCTCCCATGGGCTTGCCATCCGTGGATGCTAAGTCGGTGGATATGGAGGGCAGACTGTATAACATAACGAGATAGCTTGGAGATGGGATCCAAATCTAAACATGAAATTCATTTATATTTCATATACAGTCCCCTCCATATTCACAGGGATTAGGGGAAATGAGACCCATTTGAATATGGAAAATTGCGAAACTCCGTCCCCCCCCACTCAGAAGCCAGTAAAAAGAAGGATGGGCGGGGAAGAGGAGTGGGGTTGTACACTACTTTTTCCCTCCCTTCTGTCCCTTTAATTGGCTCCCCGCTTCTTCTCCTCCCTGATCCTCTCCTTTGGCAGCCTAGGGAGAGGATCAGGAAGAGAATGCAAGAGGGGTCTTGGCCCCTCCGAGACCCTTCTCTTGGATCCTTTCCCTGGGCAGCCCAAGCAGAGGATTGGGGAAGGAAGACAGTGGTACTTTGGCTCCTTGAAGACCCTTCTCCTCCCTGATTCTCTCCTTGGGCTGCCCAGGGAGAGGATTGGAGAGGAGAACAGTCTTCGAGGGGCCAAGGCACCTCCTCCTGCCTTGGCCTCCCCGATCCTCTGCATGGGCTTCCCAAGGAGAGATTGGGCAGGGAAAGGGGGAGGAATGCCCGCATTAGTAGCCTTGATCTTGTAAATAGTTGAAACTGCAAGTCTCAGAGTCGTGAACATGCAGGGCCGACTATACACCTTATACCAGGTGTTGGCAATCTCTGGCCCAGGGCCGGATGCGGCCCACGGAGCCTTTGAGCTGCCCCCCAGCTGCTCCTGCAGCCGCCGACGGTTGCGGCTTTTCACTGCTCTGGCGCTGCCATTTTGGGCAAAAAATGGCGGCGAAGTCTCGCATGGCCTCAGGGAAGTTGTGCGAGATTTCACCGCCATTTTTGCCCAAATGGCGGCGCCCAAGGCTCCGCCGGCAGCAGCAGCGGGCCTCTGGGAGGCCCGTTGCCCTCGCTGGGGCCTCCAGGAGGCCTCCGGCGGTGTCACTGGCCCCTGGGAGGCCAGTTGCCGTCGCTGGGGCCCTCCAGGAGGGCTCCTGCGACAGCAGTGGGTCTCCCAGAGGCCCGTTGCCTTTGCAGGGGTCCTCCAGAGGGCTCTGGCGGCGGCAGCGGCTCTGGGAGGCTTTTGCCTTCGCA
>NC_056523.1:86645261-86650014 GCF_019175285.1 Sceloporus undulatus | reverse complement strand
CCTCTAGGAGGGCTCCTGCAGCAGCAGCGGGCCTCCCAGAGGCCCGTTACCTTCACTGGGGTCCTCCAAGAGGGCTTCGGCGGTGGCAGCGGGCCACTGGGAGGCCCGTTGCCTCCGCTGGGGCCCTCCAGGAGGGCTCCGGCAGCGGCAGCGGGCCCCTGGCGTCAGGGGCCGGCAAAGAGGGGGAGGCCTCCAGCGCTGGCAGTCCCCGCCGGCTCTTTCCCGGCCTCTTGACAGGGCCTGGGGCCCCGTCAGGGGCCGGCAAAGAGGAGGTGGCCTGGACCCTTGGGGGTGGAAGCTTCGCCCCTGTGGGTGGGAGCTCTGCCCCTGGAGGGTGAAAGCTCCTCCCCTGGAGGGTGAAGGCTCCACCCCCAGCATGCAGCCCCGCCCCTGGGGGTGGAAGCTCCACCCCCGGCTTCGGGCCCCCCAGTTGTCTGAGGGACAGCAACCCAGCCCCCGGCTCAAAAAGGTTGCCTACCCCTGCCTTATACACATAGACTGAAGGTAATTTCATACACAGTATTTTTAATAATTTTGTGTATGAAACATTCAGGTTTGTGTACACTGAAGCATCAGAAAGCAAAAGTGTCACTATCTCAGCCACCCATATGGATAATTTTGGAGTATTTCAGAATTCTGGATAAGGAGAGTCAACCTGTATTATAAAATCCAAAATCTTTTGAGCTACGCACTGGCACTGTATTTGAAAAACGGTGGGAGGCATGGATTCATGCCAAGCACTATGGATTCCCACCATTTCACAGATCCTCAGTCTCTTTCCAGCCTCATTATGTATATGCAAATAGAAATATTCCAAAATCCTCTCCTCCCCCCCCCCCTTCCAAAAAACATAACACTTCTGGTTGTAAACATTTCAGATAAGGGATACTCAACCTATAATGCTGACTATGTAACTGGATTGCACAACAAACTGTAGTACTTGGGCAGGACAGTTCACTTTTTGGGTCCCCTGTGCTACTGTGAACATAAAAAGAAACTCATTCTCTGAAGATGCCAGCCACAGATTCTGGCGAAACGTCCAGAAGAAACTCTTCTAGAACATGGCCGCATAGCCTGAAAACTCCACAAAAAAACAAAAGAAATTATGTTTTTAATAACAGCCATTGTTATTGAGCCACTTCCAGTTTTGGTTTGTTTTTTGTTTTTTGGCATGAAGACCCCAGGAGATCATAGGGTCCCTCGACCATCTGACATTGTCCACTCCTCCCTTGTACTTTTAAGAAAATGGACCACATATAATCTGGTGTCCTTGTACTCAACATGATCCCCCCTATTCGAAAAAGTATCAGTACCTGAAACAGACAGGCCATGGTTCCTTTTAAACTGACTTTTTTCTTTGGGTGTGGAAATGGTTACTGTAGAAACATAAAGAGAAATTCTGGCAATATTAGAGGAAAACACGCATACTAACATTATGCAAAATAGCCTCTGTCATGCTGACATCAATGACGCCATCCTTGGTAGAATGTAGCAGGAAATATTTGTTCTGTGGAGATCAATTAAGTGTATCCACTCTACATGATCTAAGTCAACTTTATGGACTGGACTAAGTTTGTGTGGGGAAGTGAAGTAGGAAAGCTATCCCAGTCTGTGGGAAGCTTAGGAGTGGAAGGCTAGCACTAAAGTATTTGAACATGACACAGTATCAAAAATATATATTTGAATGATATATTTTTCTCCAGGTGCTTTGCAAGGCAACTTGCGTAATGCAACATAAGATTATAATTCAGTGCAAATATTGCATAATAGGTCAAAGGAGTTTTAGAATTAAAATGGATTTCTAAATAAATAGACTTCATGCCCTTTCTGGAAGAAGCAGCAGTGCAAATTGGAATAGGAAGTCTAGAAGAGATGTACTGGTACACCACTCAGCCTATAGACATCTTCTCCTGCTTATGCCTAAACTTGTTTTTAAAAAAGGCATGCAAGACATAGAGAGATCTTGTAGCACCTTTGAGACTAACTGAAAGGAAGAAATTGGCATCATGAGCTTTTGTAGACTTCAGTCTGCATCCTCAGATGTATTCATGCAAGACAGGCCATGCTGTGATAAGATTCTGTTGGCTGATTATATTGGAATCTGAACAGTAGAACTGAGGCTTTATTTAATTGTACTTGCTATTGGAATAATGTTAATGGCAGAAATGTTCCTCTTAGTTGAAATACATGCAACATCAGTGTTTTGCCCTTAGTCTCACTGTATCCATAGATTTATAGAAGCCTGTTGTATGTCGCCCTGCTTGTCAAGTTGAAAAGCAGCCTAGGTACCAGGCAGAATTTAACTTGTACTTCTCTGATGAGGCTGTTAGGATACCCACTGACAGTTAGATGGTTACAGTATTATTTACTGCTCTCTATCTTAAATCCTGAACAGTCTGTTTATCTTTGGCCTGTTACAGACTGCCAAAATAAAGCTGCTTCGGGTCTCTTTGGAGGTATGCTATTTAAATGATGCATGGGTCCTAACAGTCCGGAGGTCGTGCCAAAGCCACACTCCATTCCTAAGCACTGGAGTGCAGCTTTGGTGCAGCTTCCGGATTCTTAGGGTGCATGCATCATTTAAACTGCATACCTCCAAAGAGACCCGAAGCAGCATTATTTTGGCAGTCTGTAACAGGCCACTATTTAATTTATTTTATATGCTATCTTTCTCTTAAGTTGGACCCAGGGTGATTCACAGAAGATACTTAAAAATAGTACAACTTTAAAAACAGAATTAAAAACATCATATCAAGATAAGTAAAAATAGCAATAGCAAGTACATTTCTATACCACTTTCCAGTGAACTAGCACTCCCGAAACAGTTTATAATGTGCAAACCAATTGCCTCCAACAATCTGAGTACAGTGCGCTCGCGCCATACGCGGGCGCGCCATACACGGCCTTGAGCATACGCGCTCAAGCCGCGGGGTGGAAGGGGCGGCGCGTCCCATTCAATTGAATGGGCGCACGCGCCCATTGTACCCCGCGCGTGCCCGCGCTGCCGCACACAAACCCCGTTGTTTCCAATGGGGCTCGAGCATAGGCGGAATTCACCTTACGCGGAGGGATCCGGAACGGATCCCCCGCGTAAGGCGAGGACGCACTGTACTCATTTTACTGAGCCACAAAAGGATTGGAAACTGGGATCGAACTCACAACCTTGTAGCTGCAGTACTGGCATTAACCACTGCACCACCGGGGCTCCTTCTCTAACTATTTAATAATCAGGATTTTGTTGGTTGCTGTGTCTATCGCAGCATATGGACTTTGGTTGCACAGTTAGCCCTATTGAGCTAAAGCAGACAGTCTTGAGAGCTAGCTTGGTCTGGTGGATTGAGTGTTGGACACTAGCATTCAAATCCCCACTTGGGCATGGAAATCTACTGGGTGATCATGGGCAAGTCTCACACTCTCAGCTTCAGAGGAAGTTAAGAGCAAACCCCATCTGAATAAATTCTGCCAAGATATGTTCACCTTAGGGTTGCCAAAAGTAGGAAATGACTTGAAAGCACACAACAACAACTACACACAACCGAATCATTCCTGCCTTCAGACATCTGTTAACCCTTTCCCCTTCAAATGCAAAATGTTGTCCCTTCATTTACTCCATTCTTGAATAAGGCAGAATGAAAGAAACAGTTGTAGCCAGTGGCCACAAATATGGTACCTTGTTCTTTGCAATCCGTTTTGTTTTGCTTTTTAAAGAGTCACTCTCTGTCTTCACATAACCTGGGAAGCATTGATCTAAAATTTTTGTCAAGCCTGTGTTTCCTTTTCATATCCTGTAATGTTTCTTGGCAGACAGGTGGAGAGAGCACTTCAACCTATAAGCATCTTCTCCCTTTGGCCAAGGTCTGTGCTACTTCCCCAGTGGCTCTGTATTTCCAACAGTATCACTTGAGGCTAACTGGTGATTAAAAGGCAGAGCACAGGTGCTGGGTCACCAGCTGCTTTATGGGTGTGGTAATTGGACATGACTTTTCTCTTGCTCACTGCTAATCCATCTTATACTTTCTCTGAAGCTTTACAATTCCCAACATTGACAGAGGGCACTTGGTCTTGTGGCACAGGCTAGCAGGATTTTGCTACTTACACAGTTGAAAGGACTTATCAAGAGAATAGGGGTTAAAAGATAGGGAATGTCCTGTTCTCTAGGTATAGATAAATAAGTGGGAAAAATAACAGCTGTGACCTTTATATTTATCTAAATGCATGTATATGTTGAATCACAGCCACATATGTTGGAAGAATCTAATTCTAGATGTCAGAGCTGGGTTCAACATTTTTGCTTGTGCTGTGGGAATGGTTGCATTTTAACAGCTGTCTGTTTCAATTACAATTCTTAACTATTTACACACAAGTAAATTCTCTTTGAAAGCCCATCCATAGCCACCAAATCTTACTTTTTCACCCTGTCCATTCTTCTTTCAGCTAAACTTCTGTCTTCTCATTTGTTTGCAGAAGAGTGGGGGAGGAAGTGCCATGGCAAGAGAAAATATAGGCGCGTTACAAACGGCCATAAGGGACATCCTCAGGAGGTCCTAGTTTTAAAAAGGGGCGTCACTTCTTGATGCCCCCAAGCCTAATATGTCCTGAGGACGTACAAGATGGTGGCGCCCCATCTACATGGGGGCCGCCATGATGGCGTCACAAATGTGCTGCCTCCAAACGAGGTGGCGCGGACGTGACGCGAGGGCACTTAGAGCGCCCTTTACACAGCACAAGAAGGAGCTCCGTTTCGGAGCTCCTT
>NC_056523.1:86643053-86645161 GCF_019175285.1 Sceloporus undulatus | reverse complement strand
CCTCCTCCTGATAGGCCAAAGGCCCCACGCCCTCACGCGAGAGGCCAAAGGCTCCGGCGGCAATTGGCGGCAGGACCGGGCTGGGGCCGGTCCCAAGGCCTTGCCGGGCCACATCCGGCCCGCGGGCCGCAGGTTGCCTACCCCTGCTAAAGAGTTTTGGTAGCCCTGCCTGCCTCCGACAGTCCTATCTAAGGAGCTGCCACCATAGCCTACCAGTTCCATAGGATGCCGATGGAGCCATTCACATGAACCAGCAAGACACAATGCTGTGGAGAGAAAATTTTACTCTTTGGACTAGAGCAGCCGAAGAGTAAAATTTTCTCTCCACAGCATCGCTCTTTTTGCTCTCTTTATCTGCAGAAACAGAGTGCAGGTGTTGTAAAGGTCTGGTTTGGGCAGCATCAACCATTACCAAGTTAGGTTTCAGATGTTGCCCTAAAAAGGGAATGGCCAAATCATCAACTTTGTAAAGAGTCTCTATCTTGTTGGAAGTGGACAGAATGGACGTTAGTGTTGACAAAGGGTTCTGACTTTGTTGAATGGAGGCAAGGACAGCTGAATGTATACTGTCTGGATGGTGCTTTTCCTGTGTAGAAATATGTGCCAAAGAAGCCTCGTTCCTACAGTGGCAAGAATAGTGCCCAACGGAAAAGCTGGCATCTGAACAGCAAGATTCCCAAGAAGGGGATCTATACTGATAGCAGCCAGGATACAATGGCTATGGACATGTCAAAGAAGGGATCAATGGTGCCATTTACTCTGGAAGTACCGGTATGAAGAAGCCAAATCAGTATCTGGGCCAGAGAAAGACCATGACTTGGAATGGTATCAGTGTCAACGTCAACAAGGAGACAAGATCACTGGGAAAGTTTTTTTTTCAAACCAGGATAGGAAATGGAAAAGGAGAAGCTGTGATTATAACTGAGGAATCCTGAATTTCTCCCTCCAAAACATGCTCATCTGATCTCCTGTCATGGATAGAAATTGTCTCAAGTCACAACAGTGCACCATTTTGGAGAATCCAGCAAGGGATTCACAGGGCCTCATGAAAAACCACCTATGAGGCATCTTTGCAAAATGGATGGCTCAGTTACAGCCGTACCTTCAATAACCGAATGCAGAGAAAAAGGTCAGGAGTGAGGAATACTCTTTCGATCTCTACCTCTTGTGCTTATGTTTCAGGCCAGTCTTGACACCTTTCAGGGTCAAGGGATGGTGTGAAGACTTGTTTCTGGTACAGTCTCTGGCCTTCTTGCTGGAGTACATAAGGTTTCAACTAGAGTACTCAAGGTTTTACATTTGGAGGGACCGACATCTGTCGAAACCAAAGCTGCCTTTTTCTTACTCAACACCAAGTTCTTTGAAGCCAAGGAATGATGTTGAATAATTGGTTTGATTGTCACTGTCAAGGATGGTTTACAATGCATAGGCTCTTGCAGTTTCAAGGCCTGTTCATACAGGAGAGCTTTCAGGCAGTGCAAACAATATGAGCTTCACCCAATCACTGAAGGTATCTCAAATGCCCATCTCAGCCTGGAATCTTAGCACCACACTTGATGCACTTCTTGAAAAAGCCAGTGGTACTGGTAAACCCCAGAAGACTCAAGGCCCATGCTTATGATTGATTTTCAAAAGATTGCTTCCAATCTGAACATACAAATACTGTTCCTGATGAGGCAACTTCAGGGGCAGGTGAAAAGGAACTGGCAGGCTATGGCAGGAGCCCCTTATGTAGTGGTGGCAGAGGTGGGGAGAGACTCTTCAGAACGTTATGGCACACTCCAAAAGAGGCTCTACACAGGTTAAACCAGTTGTGAGAGTCACAGAGCCCACAAAGAAAAATACCTAATTCTTGGTTTGTTGTACAATTTGAACTGACTGAAGTTCTGCTACAATGGATCAGAAAGTTAGGACAGATTGGGAGAATCCACATCTAGGCCACCTTTTAATAAAGACAGTGTAGTATCTAAATGCTGGCTCACACACATGAACAGTACTTTCCCTGCTTCAAAATATGCACATTCTCTGTTAGAACACCATGTAAGGAAACTTAGGCGGGGTACATACCGCCACTTTGCGGCGCTCTGCCGCTGCCGCCGGTAGGTCCG
>NC_056523.1:86638942-86642953 GCF_019175285.1 Sceloporus undulatus | reverse complement strand
GTTTGCTGGTGTTCCTATGGTTTGAAGGCCAAATTTTCCACAGTCTGAATTAAAAAAAAAAGATAGAAACAAAAAATAGTTTCAGAGTGATAGTGCAAAGTGCTATTCCACTGAGGCATTACATCGCTATAATTCTATTTAAAAAAAAAAACAGAAGAGAAGGTATAATTTTTCTTATATGTGTTGGGATTAAAAAGGAAACCACTGAGGGATGGGAATAAAGTGTTGTAACTGGTGTCATGAAATGCCAGAAAATTGCCAGGACAACAAGAAACAGGATACCTTAAGTTCCCAACACATTTGTCCCATCTGGAGGAGCCCACAATAGAGGTGCTAGCCCATCAAGGCTTAAGGGAAAGATAAAAACAATCAGGACAGATTCAAACAAGAAAATGTTGCCAGTAAATTTACAGGTTTACTTAAAACTGTTCTAAACCTACGGCAGAGTCATTTCCAGTTGGCGTAATAGATTAACACACAGAGAGACACAATATTAGAAAATTAATATAATACAATGGAGAACCAATTTTTAAAAAACAGTAAATTGCCAACCCGATCAGAAACTCTAAATGCTAAGAAAATACTAGTGAAATGGGTGGGTCTTTAGAGCTTTCTTGAAGACCTACAAGGAAGTTGCTTGCCAAACCTACTGCAAAAACGTATAGATGTACAGTCACCGCTGAAAATATTATCTCACATATACTCATCAGTGTAACTGTCTTGAACAGAAGGTAAGTAGAAGACTCCATGGTAATGACCTCAGAATAGAAGCAAGCAGTTGTGAGCAGATGTTAATACAACTAAAAATGTAGTCCCAGACTATTTAACATTGGCATGTGCCCACATTAATGTGGACCAGAGGATCATTTTTGGCATCTCGAGTCCTCACACAGACTGCACCAAGTTTCCATGACCATCATATATATGACTGGAGGTAATATTTCAGTCACTTTCAGGGTGGAGATGTGTGTGTGTGTGTTTGCTGTTGTTTGAGGAATGGGGATTTTATTGCAATTCTTCCAAAGGTTTTGCTGGAAAAAAAACATTTCAGTCAAAAATAGGGGAGTTGTGGGATTCTGGTGGGCTCAAAGGATGCATAGACTTAAGGCCACATTATCCCCACCTCTGATTATAGGCTTAAATAGTTAAAACCAGCTATACTGGGCCCCCAAACTCAGCCAGGTGCAGTACTGGTGAGGTTGTTGCTTGGCCCTGGAAGATACAGCAAGAATCCCAGTGCCATTCTTCCTAATAGGCCTCAAACAAGTCTTCACTTGCATCATGTGCAATAGAACACTAGGATTTTCATGGCAAAGCATTACATTGTACCCCTTTACCTGGCCAGTTGGCAAGAATGCCTTTTCTCAAGGGAAATCTTGTCACAGGACTGGAGAAAATTTGAGATAGTTTTGGATTACAGTTCCCGTAATCCATGACCATTGGAATACACTGGGGCTGATGGTAGTTGTAGGCAAGAATGGTGGCTCAGATGTTCCCCACTTCTCTCTTAGGGACAACCTTCTGCCCCTCAGTTGATCTTTCTGTCATCACACCTGATCTGCCACCATGAAGAAGCAAACTATGTACAGGAAGGTATGGGAAGATGCAAACTTTGCCATAACCATACTTAATCCAATCATGGGCAGGAAGAATCTTGACTCACACTCAGGTGGCAGCATCTGATTGTGCCTCTCACCAATGCATTGCCATGGCTTACTAGGAAAATGGTAGAGCTGGTAGATGTGTTAAGCTTGTGTGCTCCACATAGAACTGGACCATATTTCAAATCCCAATTCATAGACTCATAGAGTCAGGAGAGACCAGAAGGGCAATCCAGCCCATCCCCCTGCCAAGTAGGAATACACAATCAAACCACTCCTGACAGCTGACCATCCAGCCTCTGTTTAAAAACCTCAGAAGAAGGAGACTTCACCACTCTCCAAAAGTGGCGTGTTCCACTGGTGAACAGCTCTTACCATCAGGAAATTCTTCCTAAAGTTTCAGTGGAATCACTTTTCCTGTAGCTTGATTTCACTGTTCTGTGTCCTAGTGTCTGGAGGAGCAGAAAACAAGCTTGCTTCATCCTTAATATGACATTCTTTCAAATATTTAAACAAGGCTATCATATCACCTCTTAACATTCTCTTTGCTTCTCCAGGTTAAACCTACTCAGCTCTCTAAACTACTCCTCATAGGGTATGGTTTTCAGACCTTTCACCATATTGGTCACCCTCCTCTGGACAAACTTCAGCTTGTCCACATCCTTCTTGAATTGTGTTGCCCAGAACTGGACACAGTATTCCAGGTGAGGCCTGACCAAAGCAGAATAGAGTGGACTTGGTATAGGCACTATACTCCTTGATGCAGCCAAGAATTGCATTACTTTTCTTAACTGCTGCATCACATGTGTAATATAACTCATCCAGTGGATATTTATGCTATGCTAAACAAATGCAGGATCTTGACCACTGACTGCAGTCCTCTACCACAAAATCCATGAAGCTAAAGCTTCATGTTGCATACATACACACATGTGCACACGCGCGCACATGCACACACACACAAATACTCCTCCTCTTTATTTATATCCTGCCTTTTATCCAGTCTGGAATGCAAGGAGGGTTACATCAATTAAAACAAATAGACTTTAAAAATCACAGGATACAAAAGTTCAAAAGAAATTAAATTAACCTAAAGTTAAAATCAGTTAAAAACAAAAAAATTAAAACTTTTACTACTGGTATTATTATTATTATTAAGCTTAATTTATATAGTGCTGAAAATTTACACAGCACTGTACATACAAACTTTTTAATAAGACTTTATCACTAAAAAAAGTCCAACCCATTATAGAGGACACATTTCCCCCAGTTGCCTTTGCTTTCCTTTGAGGCTAAAGAGTGCAAGTTGCCCAAGGTCACCCAGTGGGTTTCCAAGAGAGGATTCAAGCCGTAGTCCGATGCTCAAACCACGACACCACATTGGCTCTTGTATCAAAGGCCTGCTGGAATGAAAAGTTTTTTACTTGCCTGCAGAAAAATAGTAAGGAGGGTGCTAGCCTAACCTCTCTGGGAAGAGCGTTCCAGAGCTTGGGAGCAGCCACTGAAAAGGCCCTCTCTACTGTTCTTAATAAACTTACCTGTGTGGGCAGTGGGAAAGAGAGAAGCACCTCCCCAGAAGATCTCAAAGCTTTGGCAGGTTTCCATGGGAGAATACAGTTCTTCAAATAACCTGGTCCTGAGCCATATAGGGTTTTTTAAGGTCATGGCCAGCACTTAAAATTCTGCCCTTTGAATTCTGGCACGCAGTGGAGCTGTTGCAACAAGAAAGCTGTGGACTCCTTTGGCTGATGCTCTTTGAGACATGAGCTCATAGGAATGTCAAAGCTGGGATCTTGCAGGCAGAGGTTGTACCATTTTCAGGGTGTGCATCTGATGTGCAACTCAAGTACAAGCTGGGACTCAGCTTCACCCCAGCACCTTCCTGGGTGAGATGAAGCAGCCTGTAAGTAACTGGAAGTTATTTCCAATTTCAAATTCAGAGGTTTTCAGGGTATTTTTTTTAAAGGTGGAGGCTTTAAATTACATGATATTTCTGGAGGTCCCCAGGAGCAGCAATTTGCTCATCTCCATGATTTTTCACACATCCCTTATTTCGGGGGGATTTTTTTTCAAGAGGCACAGGGGCTTTGGAGGGGTCAGTAGGGGCCATAAGAAGAGCTTGGCCAGTGCTCTTTTTTTCAGTGGAATACACACCCTATTATAAAAGATTCCATATTCTAGAACAATTGCATTCTCTACTTGAATTCTGAATCCTTCATTTCAATTTATTAGTGAAGGAATTTAATGTATCTGGAGCAGCATTTGAAATCATTGTTTTTGCTGGACAGGAAAGAAAAATGACCCCCTCCTCTCCATCTCCCACCCCAGGAAAGGGGTGTGGAGCAGAGGTGAGGTGTGCTGCTTTGATCCTAGAGGCTAATCCTTGCCTTATATCATGTCAACACTTATC
>NC_056523.1:86636344-86638842 GCF_019175285.1 Sceloporus undulatus | reverse complement strand
ATTATTATTATTATTATTATTATTATTATTATTATTATTATTATTATCTGGCACTACTAGTACCTGGCAGTAATGAGAGGATTCCTATACCTGCCTTAGAAAGTTACTGCCACCTCTGGCCACTACTGTAAATGAGAATTCAGAAGGGGATGTTAGCTCTTCCTGTGGAACAAGTAATTGCTCACCTCCCTTGTCAGCCACATGCTCAAATCTCAAGGCCTCAATAATGAAATCTCCTTGGGAGGACTTTAGTCAAAGTAAAATTGATGAGGACAGTATTGATTGTTCGATATGACATTCTAGACATAGACCGTGACAAAACCAGACCTGACATAGGATGCATATTATTGCAGGATTTTCTTTCTGATCCTACTGGATTAAAGTTGTTTACAGTCGTACGACATATTCCAAAAGTCAATGTTAGCAGCTGCCTTGGTTTACTTTTAACAAACCTAGGCTTAGACTCAGGGAAATTAATGCCCTGTTTGCCAAAACCCCAGGTATTCAGGCATCATGTGGTTATAATTTTTGTGGTCTATTGGGAAGAGCGACAAAATGGGAACATTGTTTCTACAGATGTAGCAGGCTTAAAAACAACACATCTCATAGAAGAACTTTCCTGGTGCATAATGTTTTAACCCCATTCTGTCGTTTATACTGCCTGTATGCTTTATTGGGCAGTTTCTTAGGCAGACAGAGACTGTAGCTGTGTAGGCTTAGAAACAGCGGTTGAAAGGGTAGGTGGATGTGAAGGAGGGATAACTCACTAGAAAGTTCAGCCAGGACACACAGGATATATTCTATAGTGGTCTACAACAGATACTAATACAAGAAGGAAATAATTTGTTCTCTCTGACAAACCTCTCATTAACCTCCCTTTGAATAATAGCTTTTGTATTACTTGAGGGGTGGGGGAGCATGGAAGAAATGTTGCTGTTGGTTGCTGTATATGTTACTAATGTTCTCAGGGTTTTTGCAAATTAAACAACCATGGAACATACTCCCAGGACAAACAGAAATATTTTATTTCTATCTGGAGGCTGGGATCTTTTTATTCCAGCAGCAGCCCTCCCCACTTTCAAACCTGTGATGATAGTTTTAATTAAAGGGCATTCCTCTGGATGGGAGTGGGAGCACAGGGTATTTATGTGAGAACAGTAAGCTTTTTTGGGGGAACACTGTATCTTTAACAAAGAAGACATGGCCATCCAGATCTCCAGAGACAATAGTGAGCAAAGACACAGGGGAGGTCTGTGACTATCCAATTGTCTATACATTTTGAAACCTAACCAGCTTCCTTCATCCTCCCTCTCCTCCCTACTGGCTGGAGCAGTCAGTGTGGATTGAAAATACTTTCTAAAAAGTCCCAACGGGTAATAAATGAAGATCTCACTTTTTTTTTGCAATAGTTTGGACAGGCCCTTTGATTTGTGCCATCCCTCCCACCTGCTCTACATGTACATGCATAGCTGTAAAAAAAGGGCAGAATGAGAAACGCTTTCCAGTGCTTAACAGTGATAGCGATATGCATTAGAGATACTAACACTATTGTCATAAAATACTGATTTCAATTGAAATCAGTGGGTCTGTGACCTCCAAACAGAAGTCTTTCCGATCCACACTCACTAGAGAGAAGTTGCAAGTGCTAGCTTGAGGTCTGGAGAAACATGTATGATCCCCTTCGGAGATATACGGGTTACTGTCCAGTATCTTGCTGGCACAGGCAAAAAGTGGATAAGGACAATGGTCTGCCAAAGGGCATGCAACAAATAAGTGAATGAGCTGGAGCTGGTCTTCATGATATTGCATAAAGCTTTTTTTAAGTAGGCCCCATTGTTCTTTAGGAAGCCTACATGGCATAGCCTATGTTGCATCATTTAATTTACTCATTTCTTATTTAATTTTTATTCTGCTCTTCTCCCTATGGGACTCATTACTACTTATAGTATAGACTGAAACAATATAAAACTAAAAGGCTTTATTATACAGAAGTTAAAAACAACAAACAAGCAGTGCTATCAAAAACTAATTTAAAATAGCTTTAAAGACATTTAAAATATAATAATGAAGCTAAAAATACATGTTAACATTTAATTTCAGTGTCAAAGATTTTGATAGCTGTGGCTTTCACAATGGTGCCAGGTACAAAAAACTATTATTTAGACAAGACTCTTACTGCCATTCCTCCTACAGAATTTAGGCTATCAGGATTATTTTCTTTCCTAAATACTGTATTAAAAAAGATTCAGGAAATTATCCTGTTCTCCCTGGCAGGGCAACAGAGAAGTCATTGGATGAGGTGGAAATAGTACCCTGCTAGTAGAAAGGAAGGCCTCAGCATAAAAAATAGAAGGGAAGGCTCTCAGGATCTCAGACACTGGAAACCACAGCAAAAAATAACAGAAGTAAAATAAATTCCCTGAATTGACTATGGGGCTTGACAGACAGCCCGATAGGGGCGGCTCTGTGCCACCCCTGGAAGGTCTGGGTTGGGGATG
>NC_056523.1:86629617-86636244 GCF_019175285.1 Sceloporus undulatus | reverse complement strand
CACAAAATCCATTTTCCTTCCAATCACTGTAAAGATTGTAACTAAACGCAGAGGGGACAGAATACAGTCAGCCCTCCATTTTCACTCTTCAAGAATCCATGGCTTGGAAATATTCAAAAAATATATAAATTCCCAAAAGCAAACCTTGATTTTGTCATTTTATATAAGGGACACCATTGTACTATGCCGTTGCATTTAATGGGACTTGAGAATCCACAGATTTTGGTAGCCATGGGGGTGTGTGTGTGTGAAATAAAACCTCAGCAGATACCAAGGGTTTTTTTTGGGGGGGGGGGGGTGATTTCATGTCCCTGCTAATAAAAAAGCCCTGGAACTTTGATTCTGTGAATTATGGCTCCATTAAACCAGGTTATAGTGGAAGCACCAGAGTGGAAGGATTTTCAGTGGCCTGCCACTTAATTGCAGCTGGAGCAGAAATTTTGTGTTTGTATGTGTGTGATAGAATCATAACTGGAAGGGACCAAATGGCCATTGAATCCAATGCCTTCTCATGCAGGAATCGACAGCTAAAGCATTCTTGAGAAGTGGGTATCCAAACTTTGTTTAAAGACTTCCAAAAAAGGAGAGTTGCCATTCTATATTCCATTGTTAAAGAGATCTTACAATCAAAAGTTCTTTCTAATGTTTAGGTGACATTTCTTGTTTTTTAACTTGAATCCATGCATTCATATCTAGTCTCTAGAGCAGCAGAAAACAAGCTCACTCCCTCTTGTACATGACATCCCTTCAGATGTTTTAAGGTGGCTGTCATGTTGCCTCTTTTTCTACTCTTCCGTTGACAGCAGTGGGGTGGGGTAGGGTGGCACTGGTTCTGTTAGTTCATCAGGAGATCCCGAACTGGGGGAATTAATGTGTAGATCCTCAAACAACCCTAACACAACATGCCTAGTTTTCCTCTGCAGTACCAGTGAAACTATGACCACAATGGCAGAACTTTCTACCTGTGACTGGAGAAGCCCTGATGTCCTAACAGCCATTTGCCAATGGGGTAGCCATTCCTTTGTTCCCTAAGGGACTCTAAACAGCATACATGCAAATACAGGATTGCCTGTACTTGTATTATTTATTTCATAGAATCATAGTTGGAAGAGACCACAAGGTCCATCCAGTCCAACCCCCAGCCATGCAAGAACTCACAATCAAAGCATCACTGACAGATGGCCATCCAGCCTTTGTTTAAAGACTTCCAAGGAAAGAGATTTCTTTGTTTAAAGACCTCCAAAGAAGGAGACTGAGCGTATGTTCCACTGTCAAACAGCTCTTACTGTCAGGAGGTTCCTCCTAATGTTGAGGTGGAATTTGTTTTCCTGCAGTTTCCATCCATTGTTCCAGGTCCTGTTCTCTGGAACAGCAGAAAACAAGCATGCTCCATCTTCAGTATAACACCTCTTCAAATACTTAAACAGGACTATCATATCATCTCTTAACCATCTCTTCTCCAGCTAAACATACCCAGCTCCCTAAGTCTTTCCTCATAAGGCATGGTTTCCAGACCCTTCACCATGTTGGCCACCCTGTTCCGGACATGCTCCAGTTTGTCAATATCCTTTTTGAACTGTGGTGCCAAGACCTGGACACAGTATTTCAGGGAGGCCTGACCAAAGCAGAATAGAATGGCGCTATTATGTTCCTTGATCTAGATGCTATACTTCTGTTGATGCAGCCTAGAATCTAATTGGCCTTTTTAGCTGCTGCATCACACTGTTGACTCATGTTCAACTTATGGTCTATGTATTTCATTTTTTTCACCCTAAGTATTTCAAAGTATTGTGGTGTTACATTTAAGGATTTTACCACAAAGAAAGTGGGGAAAAGAATAGAAAAGAAAAGAAATTGGCCAAGTAACCAAAAGTCTGCCCTTGCCTGTGCTTTGAGATCTTCTAAGGAGGCCCTTCTCTCTGTCCCACTACCCTCATAGGTATAATTACATCTTGAATTGCTTTGGGATCATCCTATGGCATGACAGCAAGGAGGGTGCCATTCTAATCTCTTTAGGAAGGAAGATCCAGAGCCTGGAAGCAGAACCAAGAAAGCCTCCTGCTTTGAATTGTGGTGACCAGGACGGGACACAATATTCCAGCTTTGAGACCATTACTCTTCCAATCCATTTCACCTTCCTTTTCTTGTGCGGTAAAGTCCTAAGTAGTATTATCACTACACAATGAGACAATAAAAATAACAAAGACATCTTCCAGACAGTGCAAATGATGTTGAAGATTTCAGTATTTATAGTTGCAGTTCTCTTTTTTTTTTTTTATGATAATGGTGGTGGTGGTGGTATTTCTGTTGTCCCAAATTATTTGGTGACAATTTCTAGCATCACCTGCAACTCTGATCTGCACTCAGAGGGTGGGCTTTTAAAAATTCTGAGCCAACGTATATACTCGACTGTATGTTGATCTCATGTATAAGTCAAGAGTAGGTTTGGGGGCCAAAATTATGGATTTTTATATGACCTGTGGATAAGTCAAGGTAAAACCTAGGGGCATGTAACAAAGAATCTAAAGGATGAAGCAATGGAAAACAATGCCAAAGAACTTGCAAAATTCCAGTAGGCATAACTGTTTGTGCACACACTAAAAGATGAATGGATGAGAATATAGAGGAGGGTCGGTGCTTCTAGGACAGATTATGCTCTTGCCTCTCACCAGGGCATGGTTCAATTTTTATAAGAGTTAAAGTACAGTACTTATTCTGACCTATGGACAAGTTGACTCAGGTGTTTTGGGTCAGTTTTTTGACTAAAATTTCTAGATTTATAAATGGTATATATAGTATATTACAACATGAAAGTCCCAGAAGGTTCTGTTTTCCTTTACTTTTCCTCTGCAGAACCTTCACCCACTGCAAGAACCCTAGCGCATTTCTTCAGGCTAGATGGTACAAAATTTGAGACTGAGCAAAGAGTTTGAAATCCAAAACTCTGGCTAAGTGTATAAAGCATTGTCTCTGTAAACATACTGGCTTGCAGGGTGGAGTTTCAATAAAGAAAACTGGTAGATATTCAGATTATGGTTTTCCTCTTCTTTTGTAGATAACAGACTGATTGTAACTTCCAGGGATAGGGATCTATTCATAACTCCAACCAGTAAAAGAGGAGGAATTGTTCCTAGCCCAATGGTTCTCAAAAAGGGGGGGAGGACCCCCCAAGGGGGGGCGGCATGAGTCTTAGAGGCTCTGATCCCTCCTCCTCCTCATCTCCCCAAACTTTTAATGTGTAAAATTACACATACTTTGAGTTGAATATTGAATTTATTTAAATAAAACTGTTCTAATTTGAATGATGTCATTTCCTTATAAAATGTTAAAATATGAATATACATGAATGCAGAAATGAAAAGACAAACACTAAATAAACAAAATATTTTTATTTATATACTACATCAAGTGGGAGCTCCCATAACATCCACATGTAGATGGAAAAGAGGGTCCCAAGAGCAAAAAAGTCTGAGTACCACTGTCCTTGCAAAGATAAATGCTAAATAATAACACTGTCCACTACCAGCTATAGCTAGCAAGAATTTAAGCAACAGCTAGACAAGAACTGAAGCTAGCCTGCAGCATTAATTCAGGCCCATATTTGTATCCACATCCAGCTTTCTTCAGACGACACTCAAAGGACAGTCTTCTATTTGAGTGTGTCGTCTATCTGAAGGACATCAAATCCCAGGCTGCATTTGCACTTGCAGAATTAATGAAGTTTGAGAGCGCTTTAACTGCCATGGCTTAATGCTATGGAACTGTAGTGTCTGTTTTATTGAATCATTTCCTGTATTGCTATGTATTTTATATGTATTGTCCTACTAGAGATGCCCCTTCCCCACCACCACTCCCTCTGTGTCGTGTCTTTCTAGATTGTAAACCTGAGGGCAGGGAACCGTCCAATTAAAAAGATTGTACACTGGTCCCCCGGGTTACGAAATACCCAGGTTACGAAATTTTCGGGATACGAAAAAATCCCATAGGGATTTATTGTTTCGGCTTACGAAGGTTTTTTCGGGTTACGAAAAAACCCCGGCGCTGTTTTAAATGGAGCCGCGGCGCAGCCGCAGCTTTTTCCCCATTAGCGCCTATGGGCTATTCGGCTTACGAAGTATCCCGGGTTACGAAAGCGGCGGCGGAACGAATTAATTTCGTAACCCGGGGTACCAGTGTATGTACAGCGCTGTGTAAATTTACAGTGCTTTATAAATAAAGGAGGTGCCACAACAAACTACAAATCCTAGGATTCCATGGCATTGAGCCATGGCAAAGTAGTATCAAACTGCATTATTTCTGCAGTGCAGACACAGCCCAAGCCTCATTGAAGGACAAAGATTATGAGAAGGGAGAGCAGAAAGAGCTTTGATGTTGCCCATCAGCAGTTAGTATCTATAAGCAGTCACACAGGCTACCTCACAGTTTTCCCCGTTATGGTGAGTATTTTGTGGGGTTTTTGGGCTATGTGGCCATGCTCTAGAAGAGTTTCTTCCTGACGTTTCACCAGCATCTGTGGCTGGCATCTTCAGAGAATGCTTGCCTGTAAAGGAGTTGGGTATATATATTGTGTGACCTGGAAAGGCAGGAGTGATTTGCATGTGGATTGTTATATTTCTAATGGCCAGGCCTCAGGGTGGGGGGATATGCAAAAGAGGATTAGTGTCTGCTTGATTCGTGTCATTGTCTGCTGAGAAACCCCTGACTCTGGGAGATTTCTCATTTGCATTTGTTGAGTCTTCATCTTGATATTTTTCAGGACTGGTAGCCAAACCTTGTTTACTTTAAGGGTTTCCTCTTTTTGAAGATGCCAGCCACAGATGCTGGTGAAACGTCAGGAACTCTTCTAGAACATGGCCACATAACCCAAAACCCCCAGAAAAACTATGGATGCCGGCCATGAAAGCCTTCAACTCCACATATCATGTGCAAATGTTATGCAAATTGGCATTCCCCTCTACCAGTTTCTTGGTGATGCAGAAGTGGCCAAATTTGTGGTATATGATATAGGAGAACCTATCACCAGTGCCCTATATCCTTAAATCAACTGTTGGCAGAGGGGGTGGCTGGATCTGGGCAATAGGGTATCTATTTAAAGTTAGGTGCTTTGAAGAACAAGATTTAGGCAGACCTAATTATGAATTCTTTGTGTCATACTCTATCTTGTTTGCACTCAGTGTCTGTGTGTGTGCACATGTGCATGTGCATAGCACAGCCCAGGAGAATCAGTGATGACCACATACCAGTCCAGCCCTCAAGTTCTACCCAGTTACACAACAGCTCCTGAAAGTTATATTTCTACCTGTTTGTGAAAGGAAGGTGTTAACCGCTCTTCTTTTCTGTCAGTGCCATGGACCCAGTTCAAATCCATCCTTCCTGTTCCTGTTCTGTCACTTTTTATTAAAGAAAAATGCACTGGGATATTTCATCACATAGATCAACCACAATCACATTTAATTTGGCCCTTAGGTCAAATCCACTCCAGGGCACAGAGAGCCTGTGTGATGTGCCACACAGGAGCTGGAATCATGTTAGTGACATACACAAGTGTAAGACAAATATTATTGTTGCTATTTGCCATTGTGTCAACTTCAACTTAAGGCAACCCTATGAAGGAGAGACCTCCAAGAAGCTCCACCATTAACCACTCTGCTCAGATCTTTTAAACACAGGCCTGTGGCTTCCTTGATTGAATTGATCCACCTGTGGTGTTAGCTCTGTGTTCTCCTATTGCCTTTCATTTTACCAAGCATTATTATGTTTCCCCAACAAGTCATCGCATGATACCTCCAAAATATAAGCCTCAGTTTTGTAAAACTAAGCAAATGTTCACTTGTGTATATCTCATTTTGGTTGTTGCAGAAGTTAGTTTTCTCTCCCTCCCTGCACAATGACCAAAGCACCCAAGTCTATTTCACATTTGACCCACCACCATAACCATTCAGTGGCTGAGGTAGGTTGGGAGCAAGATCAAACAAGTGTCTGGTTATCTCCCTACAGCCAGACACAGAATGAGTACATCATCTGTCAAGACTTCCAGAGGACCTTGGCAGATGATGTCATTGTTCTCCAATCCCTTCCTCTGCTCTCCACCAGCCACTGAATAGCCATGGAGGGCTAATACACCAAAACAGCAAGTCCTGTGTGTGATGCGATGGGACCAACGTGTAGTTCTGCTTCAGGCATTATCTCATATTTAAGCCTTGATGAGTCAGTAGTGTGTTGTAGCACACAGCATGATCCTAGGACACTCCAATGGGAGTGTAGGGTCTAAATCAAGGAAAATAATAGTGACACTTTATTCTTCTTTGGTCGGATGTCACTTGGAACACTGTGTCCAGTTCCGGGTACTATAATTCAAGAGGAATATTGATGAACTGGAGCATGTCCAGAGGGGAGTATCCAAAATGGTAAAAGGTCTGAAAACCATGTTGAACAAACAGCAGCTTAGGGAGCTGGGTATCAGGGCAGCGGCCCAAGAGGACTTCTCTCCGCCGCTGGAGCAGCGTTTTTTGGAGGGGCGGGGCCGGTGAGAGCGGCCCCATAAAGCCGGCTCCTGGCCTCCCCACCAGAGACGCCGCCGCTCGCCCTCCTCCATCAGGGCAGCGGCCCAAGAGGACTTCTCTCCGC
>NC_056523.1:86610111-86629517 GCF_019175285.1 Sceloporus undulatus | reverse complement strand
AAAAGTCCACATGAATATAGAAATAATTTCCTATCAACAGAAAGACATCATTGAAGGAGCCAGCCTAGCCTTATTTTAGAAGGGAGGTTAACAGCCCCCAGCAGCCACTGATAAGGCCTTCCCATATCCCGGACATAAGGACCTCTGAGGCCTGTTGGCGGATTTTAGATAAGGACCTTGCACAAAGATGGAAAAGGATTGTATGGTATGTAAAGACGGGTTCAAATAGCTAAGACGAACCCAAGTTGTTTAGGGCTCGTTAGGTCCTAACTGTGCTAGAAGACCTCTGTTCTTAATCTATAATGAAACCAAAGGAAATAAGACTACACAAATATCACTTTTATGAAATGTACAGACTCTTCCAATTCTTCCTATAGATGGACTAGAAATAAATGAAAGTGTCTGGATGATGGAGATGGTACTGCTAAACTGATACCACCATGTGTCCAAAACTAGATTATATTAGTGCCTGGGGGCATATAAAAAACTGGAATGACATCTGCAGCACTATACTTAATAAAGAGAGAGTTCAAAAGAGGCAATCTATAAGAAAAATAAGTCATTTTTAATGTCCATATAACAAATCAGTATCTAAGCTGAACTACCACAATAAGGTAAAAGGTTTGGAAATGGATCGCTTGACAGTAAGAAAAGAAGGGGAAATGTATTGATCTCTCAGTGAAATGATTCTATTAAATACCTGTTTACTATGCACTGAACTTGATGTGATACTAAATGTGCCTTTGAGTTTTAACATTCAGGGTTGTTGTTGTTTTTATTAAAAAATACATCTAAAAATTGGCTGTGGGGATTGATAATTTACCAGAATTGCAGCAGGCCTATTCAAGTGAGGGATTTCTTTTCTGCACTAGTAGCAGCTTCTCTGGAGTGATTGTTTCAGGACCACCGAAGGCAAAAAAGAGTAAAGTCCTAGAGACACATTCAACACTGTGTCTAGTTCAGCCCTGAAGCAAGTCAGAATGTGCTTTGCTAGAATGTGGGATTTTCCTCTTCTATTTCAACAAATGTGTGGTTGTTTTTGCTAAACTGGCTGAAGGAAAGTTTCTATTCAATAACATTGGGGAGAGGGTTTTATCGAAATGGTCAGTCAGCAAAAGGGATAATCAATCAAATCACCATGCAGGACAGCTTAGCACAGTGGTTTCCAGCCAGTGGAAACATCTCTTACTAATATCATCAAGATCAAAACACTTGGGCTTGATTTCACCCATGCAGAGGGTGCCAGGACATTATTTATATATTAATGAAAATGTGTTTTATATGTAGTGACCACACATCCTGAACTTCTAGAATTTTATACGCAGGAAAACCACAGAGATCTTCAGAAGCTGAATATCCTGATCTGAATTTGGTTGCATCCTGCCACCTGAAAAGAAGCAGATTAGGCAGTTGTTTCTCCATTTCTAATACACTCCTCAAAGTGGCTTTTAAAACACAAATAGGTCAGTCACACATATTTCTACACAGTGTATACCTTAGCTTTCAAGCAGCTGGTCATGAGAGTGCAATCCTAAACAAGTTTACTCAGACATAGACCCCATTGAGTTATACTGTTATTTCTAAAACACACTACAGAAATAATCTAGTTTGAGACTGCTTTAACTGCCCTGGCTCAATGCTAGGGAACTCTGGGAACTGTGGTTTTGTGAGAGACATTTAGCCTTCTCTATCGCAGAGCTCTGGTGCCACAATAAACTATAATTCCCTGGATTCCTTAGCATGGAGCCAGGGCAGTTAAGGCAGTCTCAAACTGGTTTATTTCTGCAGTGTGTTTTGGACCACAGACACCATTAATTTGATTTCATACTACTTTATCAGTCATATCCTGTGGCATCCATAGCTTTTATAGTTTGCTCAGGTAATTAAAGTACAGTCCTAGATATTTTTACTATGTGTTTATAGAGAATGTTAAGTATCCCACAATTCTAACTAATCTTGGAGTTTGCAGTTTTATGAGGTACTTAGGTGGAATCCTTATCCAGTAAAGTGATATGCAACAGATCTCAGCATGATCTGTGATATGAAACAGCAAGCCAGTGTGGTCTGAGTACTGCTTATGATGCTGGTGCCCAGGGTTCAAATCCCTGCACAACCACCAAAACCCACTGAGCCATCTTGAGCAAGTAACTCTCTTAGCCTCAGAAGAAAGGAACAGCAACGCCCCTCTAACAAACCATACCAAGAAAACCTGTGATAGGATCGCCTTAGGATCTCCATATATTGGAAACCACTTGAAGTGATACAAGAAGAAATGTAACAGTGCAATGAAGATATAAATTTCTTCCCACAGAAATTCAGGATTGCAGCCTAAATTATCCATGTTGGGTACTATTGATACAGGACAATACATTTTCTTTAGATGGTTAGCTTTAGGATATTAGTAGCTTCAGGAGTTTTGCCAACAATCCTTTATTCTTTTTCTCTATGAAATATATTACAACTCTTCCCCAGACTTATGTGATTTTGTAGGTTCCTCTTTTTAGATTGTCAGAGAAACAGAGAGAAGAAGAAGAAGATCAAAAGCTTGGAAAGGGAATAAAGCTGAAAGCAGAATCTGTTCCAAACATCAGTCGTGCATCAGCAGTGCAAAATAGCTGTTAATTTATAGAGAAGAAATGCAGAGCTTCTTCCGGAGCCATACATCAAAGCTTTCCCGCACTGATACCCATTGTTATTTGGCCTTAGTGGTAGAGACCAAATTGAATTTCTTCAGTTCCTGGGCTCCTGGGCAAACGTGAGACACAGTATGATTTATTGCTATAAGTATTCAAAATGCTACACACACTAAGAATTTATTGTGACCTTATTACTTATTTAAAAAAACAGAGTAAATAAGTACACTGGGTAAAGGTTAATGTACCAAATAAAACAGATACAGGAAAGATGAAACATCCAGAACAGCTTGCTGTGAAGTGCTTCTAATGCAGCAGCAAAAGAAGAGAGCCTGAGGTGAACAGGAAGCCAATCAGAAAAAAAAATGAGGAGCGAGACTGAGATGGAGCAGGTCACTTTATTAGGGTGGACCGCATTAACTTTGAGATACAGTGTGCCTGTGTTTTACCTGAAAGCCGGCCTTCGCAGCGCCGGGCTTGGCTGCGAATAACTCCTGGGCATGTGCCGATGGTAACGGGGCGGCCCCCAAATACGCCACTGCTTGCCACTGGTTGCAAGCCCCAGTGTTTTCAGGGGACTTCAGAAAGATCTGAGTTCCCCTTATGGCGGAGGGATCCGTGAGGGCGCATTGTAATTGGTTGCATTGTCCAACCATTTCTCACTGTCAGATGTTCCTTCTAATGTTCAGTAAAATCGTCATCATTTTTAAAACTGACTGGAGTGGGAGGCTGACTATACAATCACAACAATAAAGCGGTGCTTTCGAAATTACCATAATATGCTGGCCTGTGCAGGAGTTCCAAATGTCCTTCCAGGCTTTGAGAGAGTTGTTGACAAATTAAATGGATAATTTGGTCAAAAGGTGGTCAGAGTCGGTGATAAGAATGGATAGGTGTTTGGCAACTAATTACGCATGACATCCGCCTCATTTAAATAGATTCAGGCTTTGCCTGATTTTTTCCAGGCAATTGGGAATAATGAAAGGGCAAGTGTGACCACTAGAGTAACTGGGTAGAATGTAAGGTGAGTTTTTTAAGTGAATACATACCTAGAAACCATATTCTAGAGCCAGTTATGGCGAACCTTTTAGAGACTAGGCCTGGGACGACGCCAAAAGCAGGTGTTCCACTGTCAAACTAGGTTCCGAGTGTGCCAGCATCCGCATGCTCCAGACCCTAGGACATGTAAGGCGTTGGGTCGCAATGGAAGCCTCATTTCGACATGGGGCCGCCATATTGACATAGAGTGGACCATTAACATATAGACGTTGCGGCGTGTCGCTTGATGCCATGATGCGTCAATGCGCATGTTGATATGCACGTGGCGGTCCCTCCTGGGTTCTTTTTTGGGCGAGGGATGGCCACAACGTTTGTCTGCTGTGGTTCCCTCCAACAGCAACCAGACACCTCCAGCCTGGCCTGAACGGGGAGGTAAGGTACTGGGTCCTGGGTGGCCAACTCAAAGGTATTTCCTGCGTGGTTGTTAACCTGATGCAAGGGGGCGACTTCGCCACCTTCGAGGGCATGACATCCCTGAGACATAGCTGGAAGGCGTGGGAGGGTGTTGGGGGGAAGAAAAAGGAAAGGTACATCCGTTTTCTTTTCCTCTTTCCCCTGTGCCTCACCTGGGCCTTCAGTTGCTTCGCTGGAGACAGCTAAGGCACAGGGACGGAGGGCAGGATAAGAGAGGAAACAGGGCCATGCAGCTGTTCTCTTATTCTCACCACCCGCCCAGCATGCACCCTCTTCTTACTTTTCCCCCCACCTCCCATCTCCTGCGCCACCCTTCCGAAATGTCTTTTGGTTCGCAAAGAGGGCATGCGGTGCCATATTTCACCACCACAGTTATAAAGTTATAACCTATTGTGTGTCAGTAATATAGCAAAGAATCTTATTTCATGTTTTATGGCACCACTCAAAGTTTCTCCACTGGAAGTATTCCTGTAATTAAGGGAATGTAGTACAGCCAAGGGCCATCTCTGGTTAAGAGTAAGTGGTCCCATAGTAAACTTAACTCAGAAAATTATTTACGTTATTGAATTATGCCACCAAATGTCTCCTGTGATGGGATCCAAGCAGCTTGAATAGTGTTACAGCAGATAAAGCTAAAATCTAGTTTAACAAAAGTGAAAAAAGGAATTAAATAAGATTGTATTTAAAACATTGTTTAAAAAAAGGTAAAAAAAACACAGTGAAACATAAACGGGTAATAAATAGAAAAAAAGAGCACACCACAGACAGATACTGTGTTTGTAATGTGCCTTCAAGGTCGTCTGTGGGCTTATACAAACCCCATAAATTTCACTGGGGGGTTTTAGGCAGGAATACTAAAAGGTGGTTTTGCAAGTTACGTCCTCTGAAAGAACATAAAACAAAATAAAGACATTCTGATTATATCAACGTTTTAAGACACTAACAGCGTATGTGAAAATCTGTTGGAATTGTCTATCTGTTAGGACAATTACCACATACAACTTGGGATAATAAAGGATGATATAACGAGTCGTGTGAAGAAAGAGTCATTGTATGTTATATTCTTTTTTCGTGGATTTTTGAGCTTTCTCACAAATTCAGTTTAGCATTATAAAATATCTCTTCTGCTTCCCCCCACATTTTCAACATGAGTGAACAGCTTTAAAAAACGTAGATAATTTTTCAATAGGCTAGTACCAATGATCGCTATCTATCTAGTCTCTATCTATCTATCTAGCTATCTATCTATCTAGCTATCTATCTTCTTTGTCATCATAACATTAATTAACTTAGTCGTTTTGTCCGCATACCACTGTGTCCATCTGTAAGTATACCAACAGTTTAGCCATTGAACCTACAATCTTTGACCTGTGTTTCCGCTCATAGCCAAATTTTCAACAAAATGTTATACATTTTCACAGATAAGAAGGTTATCATCCTACACATTTGGTTTTCAAACGCCAATTAATCGTGTTCAATCACTTCCATCCCTTGTTATCTATTTTAAATTCTCAAACAGTCATAAGTATGAGAACTATTTGGGCATAGATCCAGCTATTGACTTTTATCTTGTAATTTTGTAGTGCACCTTGAGATTTTCACCAGTAAAGTCTTGAAAACCAACTCTGTTTTCCCCCTCATCTTTATTCGATAAAGACAAAGCACTGTCTTTAACTCAACTGGCATGTACACTTGTTATGACTAAAAGCTGGTGCACATCGCTCTCTCCAGAGTCATAGGAGTGACTCACAGCATTTGGTTATTATGCCATGAAAGGGTATGGTAAGGCACCTCTGAGGAGAACATCAGAACAGCTAGACAGAAACACTGGATGGGTTGAGTTCACATGAAGATGGAGGAATTTTTAATTTTTTGAACAGAGCATGCTGTGGTGAATTGTGATTTGTGTTGCACCTAATATCAACCCCCACTAAGTATTGTTTGGACAAGTAACATATGTCTTTGATTCAATGAGTCCCCAGTCCTGGGGAAAACAGCAGAAGTAATGAAGTAATAAAGGTAAGGTAAAGAAATAAATAAATAAATAAATGTAGTTTTTTGTGCTTCCAGCAGTTTTTTCATTTCATTTCCTTAATTCATTCATCCTTATTAAGCCAGTATGTGGAAACCCTCTCTGGTCACCCTCAAAACGAGAGCAGAAAACGGTAATTAGGACCAACATTCAGCTATCATCATGGAGCCTGATTTTTCAGAAGGGCCTGAAAAGCATGATAAAATGGGCACAAAATATAGGGCGAAGGTATCAATTAGAAAGTTGGGAAAAGCGTGGGGGAATATCTGAAGTTTTTACATTGGTGTGTAGATATTAAAGAGAATTTTATAAAATCTAATAGATGGGTATGCTAACTCCAATAGATTAGCAAAGATATATAAAAAGGATACAGGGCTGTGGCTGGAAATTGGAAAAGGTAAAGGGAGTTTTTACCATATGTTTGACATGTCCAATAAAAAAAAAATTGGATTAAAATCATAGACGATAATGAAAATAACCCAAAAAAATCCCATTACTTTACTAGTAATTCCCCAGAAATGTGCCTTGCTGAATATAATCGAAAAGTAAAGAGTTAAGGAAAGGAAGAAGGACAAGACTTTATTTGGTTACACAGCAAGAGAAGTAATAGGAAAGCATGGAAAAAGCAAGACATACCTGATGTAAGATGTGGGTGGGAAAAGAGTTTAGATTGTGGGAAAGGATAAATTAAAAAGTACCTTAAATGGGAAATATGAAAGAAGAAATGATGGCTGGAAAAGAATGCGGCAAATAGATCAATCAACAAAGGGGAAAATGAGGAAGTGAAATAATAGATAATAAGGAGTATAGGTAATCAAGTAACTAATGATGAAGGGTGAGGGAGATAAGACTTGGTTTTGGTGGCGTAAGAAGAAGAGGAATGAAGAAGATAGACATGTGAGGAACGAAGCAATAGAGTGAAGGATAATATGAGGACAGAGAATAGTTTTGAGAGACACATGGGGAATTCATAAGAATACTTAAGAGTTCAGCAACATCTGAGAAAATAAGGGGAGGGAGGGGGGGGAGAAGGAATAAAGGGAATGAGACTAAGGATACACGATGTGAAAGATAAGACTGTTTTTCTCTATTTTATATCTAAATATTTATAAAGGGAATTAATAAAAAAAAAATGAAAGGAAAAGCCTCTGTGTTAGTCCCCACACTATTGGGTATAGGCGGCATCTAGGCCTAAGGCTTTGGGTGTAAAAGCCTGGGCTGGAGTTGGCTTGGTTGCTCACTTCTATGGTGGCTTATATTTTGGCTGTCCCCCATGACCACTCCTATCCCGATGGTGAGATTGTAATTTTCCTCCTATGCGTCTTGTACAGTGTTTGGCTGGAGGGTCTCCATGTCAGACGGGCTTGGTTGGCTGAAGAGCCAGACTAAATTGTAACCAATAACGACTGAAAGAAAATAGCAGACTTGGAACAGGTATCCAGAAGGTCAAGTAAGAAGGGAAAAAGTATAAAAAAAAGATGAGCGGGACGAGAGGCAGTGGAGTTGGCCTCCAAGTCCATTTGGGGTGCCGTGAAGTCCCCTAAGCTCTGACAACTTTCACAGTTAACAAAAACGCATCTTACCTCTTTCTGGCGTGAATGCAGGATCCGGGATTCCCCCAGATGTCGCGGAGCGAAATAGCAGCATCTACACCCGGGAATGCTGCGCGCCCGGATGCATCTGTTCGAAGCCTTGCTCAGTCCGGCCAATTTTTGAAGTCAGAAGCTAGGTGGCAATTGAAGTAGGATAATATCTGGGGGGATCTCAGGATCCTAGATTCAAACCGAAGAGGTACCGTAAATTGGCTTTTTGTTAATGAAATAAGCTTCCAGAGCGTACAAAGCTGCCTGACTTGTCTGTGTTAGACTCCAGATTGTTGCCCCCCCCCCCTTTGGATTCATTTGATCCTACGTTATTTGGACTAATTGGAGCAGAGGCACTGTGGGTGTGATATGCATGTCCTCTGCTTTTTCTTTTAATCAAAAGCAGGGTTCACGATTTTGGGGCTCGGTGTCAGTCGAAGCCATGCCATAACATTCTTTATTGTGGCAATGGAGAAAAAGATGTCACATGCTCATTAGTACCTTTCAACAAAATGATGTTCTGCATCTGAAAGGTTTTGGGTACATGATGATGAAATACCTATTGGCCCAAAGCCAAAGGTTTTCTAAAGCTACAATGAGTGTAAAGGTAGATAAAAAGATGGAGCAGTTCACAAGAACTTGAAATTTGGCACATGTGGATTGTCCTAATGGTGACCCCAGCCAAACAGAAAGCTTTTCATCATAGAATTTTTTGTTGTGCGGAGTGGAGAAACATTTTGCTTTAAAATGATAGTCCATTACTATGACTGATTTCGTTCCAAGCCTCGTTCTTAATACATTTCATATTTAAACCTCTGCAGAAGAAATGACAAGTATGTCTTCTCAAAAGCAAAGGAGAAAATGGAATTTCATTAATTAATGCCTCTTAAGCTGATGCCAGACAAATCTTGTGATGGTATAAAGTTTTAACACAGTGGATAAACAAAAGGCCATTGAAATCAGAGAGCCCTGATGGACAAGTAATTGTGTAAAAAAAACACGGAGAGACGTATTTTTATATACCAAATAAATGTGTTTTGGCCTTCCTTAAAAGAAAAGACATATATTTATAAACCTCTTTTATATCTCTAACTTTTTTTGAAAGATGCATTGCAAGCAATCTCTGTTTACAAGGACGCTTTGATAGGCTTGCCTGAGAAAGGTGGACCCATCTCTAGGGCAATAATCAAGTCATGCTACTGATTGAGCACTGTTACTATCCCACTCCATAATAAAACTCTCCCTACATTCATATCATTTTAGAGTAGATGTGAAGAGGATAATTAAGGTTCTCTAGCATTAAAAAAAACTACAAAGCCAAAATCACCTCTGTGGTTCACTCGATGTCAAAAACAAAGATATTGCTATCACATTTTGAAAAGGTACTCTCCAACTAAAAAAGAACTTTTGTTTGTATAGGATGTGATTCTTCTTTTTACATATTGTTCATTTAGCAGGCTTTATTTTGTGAATGGTCCTTGGAATTAAAGGAGACTTAATTTGTCAAAACTGCAGAGGCATGTTATTTCTATGAAACCTTCATTAATCAGAGGAGAAATTTATTAGTTCAATTTTATGTATGCTCATTTTTTTGTTATGTTTTTAACTGTGTTTGTTTTTAATTTTGTATCCCAATTATTGGAGAAAGCAGATAATAAATAATATAAATAATAATAATAATAATAATATATAATAATAAATTTATTCTCTTACATTTAGCTTAAATGATTATTTAAGTAAACCTGCTATCTTCTGCTTACTCCTACCCTGAAGCACATTAGGATGAGAGTGTCAGGTTATCGACTCAAACTTCTGAGACAGAAAAAAGCCTTTTGGAGTATATTAAAAGGTAGGGTTTGCAATAAATTGAGACCTCATCCAAACTGGAAAATGTAGACAAGGTTTGAAAATGTAGTAACATATGTTTAAATAATTTCCTGGCTAGAAGAAATTAATAAAAAAGTCCTAGATTTTAAAACCTTGTCCTCTTATTCCGCCTCACTGTCTGGGAGGAAGCTAGGCCTGCTCCAGGCCGGAAGGGTTCGTGGAAGCTTTGGCAAATCGCGCGATCGACGAGGTCCAAGCTTCCTCCCCTCCATCCCGGCCTGGGAGGAAAAAAAAAAAAGCCTAGGCCCACTCCCAGTCGGAAGGGTCGGAAGCTTGTGGCATCGCGGCGATTCGCGAGTGCAAAGCTTCTCCCCTCTCCTCCCGCCTGGGGGAAGCATAGCCTCTTCCTCCCAGAAAACGGAGTTTAAAATGGGGATTGGAAGCTTTGATCCTCCAACCCATCCAACTTCCGGCAAACCTTGGGAAGAAGCCTAGCTGGCTCACATGGACCATGAAGATGCGGGGGCTGCCCTCTCATCGCGGCAAATTCGCCGTGGTGTGAAGCGGTCATCCTCCTCCTCCTCTGACACTCCTGCGGAAGGCCTTGGAGGAAACCCCGCGGGGCCAGGAAGCTCCGACCGGAGACCGCATCGAAGGCCTCGCTGGGGCCCGGGAGGGAGCGTCATCCGCGGCTGGAGCTCCAACCGCAGAGAGCCCTACCCAGCCCTACAGCAAGTCCTTGAGCCGCTGCGGGGGCTAGCTGACCGCGGTGGGGGCAGGCCGTCAGTTTGGGCGCCAAACCGGACCTTGAACCGCAACGCCCAACCGGATTGTCCCGCTCCCCGATGGGATTATTATCAAACCCTAAAACCAATGTCATTAGAATTTAGGTGTGGTTTGTGATTCAGATATCCTACTTTCATTTACACCCAAAGTTGTTAACCAAAAGAGAAGAGAAACACACTATTTACTTTCACCTATAGTTAGGCAGGGACAGAATCACAATTAGGTTTGTGAAGAAAAGGTTACATATGCACTCTCAGCCCTATCCAAGTTCATTCATTGCTAATTTTCATAATAATTAGCAAATTTCCATTGTTAATTTTTAATAAATAGAAGCTCTGCTAGTTTGTAATATTGAAATGTTGCGTTTGTGTGCTTCAAGCTGCCTGTTCATAGTTAATGGCAAACTCCAAAAAATTTATAGGGTTTTCTTATGCAAATGATATCTCAAGTTGTTTTGCCAGTTCCTTCATCTGAATAAGAGCTAAGTTGCATGCTATTACATTGGCCGACTCCCATCAAGTACTAACAGGGGTGCCTCTGGTTAGTTCAAAGATCAGAACAGGATTTGTGTTGCCTTTAGGAGTGTTTAGAAGCCTAGTTTGTTATATTAATATAATAATAATGTAATAATAATAATTTTTATATTTTACCCAACCTTTTTCAATTGCATGATCAAGGCGGCTTACAAGACAAAGAGTAATAAAATACAGTTAAAAACAATCACAAGAGAAAAGTTAAAAACATCATTACAAGGGTATGAACGGGAATCTATACAATATAATAATTTTATATCTATACAAATATAAAATTTTATTTATATCTAAGGGTATGCCATATCCATCTGGGGGCGGGACTTATCCCAGTTTGGGTTGAGGCCAAACATCACACCCCCAAGTTAGCCCCTCCCCCAAGACCTCCCCCCAAGAAAGGCCCTGGAGGCAGCTCCAGCCCTCCCCATGGCTGTAATGCCACCACTCCCTGCCTCCCTGCCTGGCTTTATTAGACCTAGAGAGCAGGTCTTCAAGACATCTGCCACTCAGAGCTATTGCCAGCCCAATTGGTAATATATACCCTGTCAAAGAGCCTTACTTTCCAGGTTTACAAGTGAGAAAAAGGAAAAAAGGCCATAAATCTTCCTGTTTCCTCCCTGGGAGTCTAAATGCCTCATCTTTTAAATGTTACCGCATCAGTATTTGTTAATTCTTTATCACAGATCGTTTTTGAGCCCAAACACCTTTAATTGTTAATATGCAAAATTTTATTTATTCTCCCAAAGCTTAACAATTGGAAGAAAGAAATCAGCCCTCCATTTGGGTTGGTTGTTCAAATGCTTGGTGAAGGAAGAGATTTTTGCCTTGAAAGTTATGTAAAATAATTAGAATGCATTTGGGGTAGCAAAAGGCTGCAGAAATAGTTTTGACACCCCCCCTTAAACAATCCATGTGGCTAGTGGCTATGGGAATTCTGGAATTTGTAGTTTCTTTGTGGCACAAGCTCTTTTTGACAAAAGGAAGCTGAATGGTCCACAGAGGAAGCGTTGCCTGGGGGCAGAGCCTCTGCCAGCAGTCTTGGTGGAAAGAGGAGGCTTATGGTCCTTGGCCAATTCACTTTGGCTTGCCCTATAGCCTCTCCTCCTCTCACCCCTTTCCTACTCCTCATCTCCTACCTCTCAGAATAGTCACAGCCAAGATGAGAAGCTTCTCATTCACTCTCCCTTGGCTTTTCTCTCCCCTGCACTTTGAGACACCATTTAATAACTGCCAAAGATAATGCCTTTGGAATCTGGTGTTTTGGTGCATTTGTGGCCTTTTCTGTTAGAGAGCTCTGGTGCCACAATAAACTAAAATCCCAGGATTCCATAAGCAACTGAGCCTGGCAGTCCAAGCAGTGTGGTTTTTGAAACACAGAGATCCTCCAAATGAATCCAGTCCCTAGCTTTTATATCTCTCACACACACTGGCAAAATAATAACCCACTTTGAGACTGCTTTAAAAATCAATGCTAGGGAATCCTGGAATGCTAGTGTTTGGGAGACAATTGAAGACTTCTCTGTCATTGATGCTTTGAGGCAACAATAACTACAATTCCCAGGATTCCCCAGCACTGATCAGTCTCAAATTGAGACATTTCCTCATGTGATGCACCTGGGGAGGAATTCTGGGCACTGCATTCAACTAATTTTGAGGGTTATGGAACTCCCTGTCAGAGATACTCTGGGAGAAACAATGTACTACAATTCCAGCATTTCCAGCACTAACACCAGAATTAAGTCACTCTCAAACTGGATTATTTCCTCAGTGTGGATGCAGCTTTTGGTGAGGAAACTCTGGCATGTTCAGTCCAGCTATGTTTTTTTTAATTTCTGTCAGTGTATTTTTTGGACCAAGACAAGGTTACACAGCATCCTCCTACTTTTCCAGAATATTCCCGCTTTGTCAAATTTAAAATGTATATTTGGATCAATGGCTAAAAGCATGGAATTATTAATTACATGGTGTTTATTAGATTTATTTTTGGTCATGTCATACATTTTTTTGCTTGAGAGTGCAATACATTTTGAGGATAGGCATTGTCACCTTGGTCAGAGAGCTTAATCATTAGGGTTTAACAACTGCCATTTTGCTGTGGGTGCTGGAACAAACCAACCATTCCAGAATTGCCAATAGCATTCAACAAGAACAGTTAAAGTGATCTTCAAACCAGATTATTTCTCCAGTTTAGATGACCCAAGCCTTTTGCTTTTCTTTATGCCTGAGATTTTCAAAGCCCAAGCCTTGGCAACCACAAACAAACTACAAATCCCAGATTCATATGTATGAGTGATGAGAGTGAAAGCATGTGGCAGCAGCCTAAGTGTGATTAATGCAGTTTTAAGATGGTTCACCTCTTTCCTACAAAGTATCACAAAGACTTTGTTTTTTGTTTAACAACTTGTACCCATTAACTCATTTCATTCTCTATTATTTAGTGGGGATGGAATACAGACAAAACAAGTCAAAATGAATGAAAAAAACCAAAGTCTTGACCAAAGGGTTTGGTTGTGGAAATAAGCCTGTGAAATATGCAAATGCATGTTAAAATAAAGCCATGTTTCAATACTCAAAATTGTGCTGTTTTGAAATGGGAGGAGAGGGTGCCAGAAAGGGAAGTAACATTCCGTTATCTGTCTATGAATAATGTCAAAATGTTACTCCATTTTGATCATGCCTAAAAGATGCATTTATATTAACATTTCTAAAAAAGCCTCAATTTTTTTTGCATGTCTTCCATTTTTAAAAAAATGTGTCCTACTTTGAAAATGTGTCCGGCATTTGTCTACATTTGTCCCGGTTTGGAGTCCTCACTATGGGCAACCCTATTTATATATATACTTGTCATTATTTTGTGAGTCAGAAGGGCAATATTTCATCACTAACATTAGTAGATTTTTTATAATTAATACTACTTCGTCTATGATTTAATTAAAAATAAAATCAGATATCAGCACTCAAAATAATTTCTGTTTTCTCAGAATTTATTTTGGTCAAAAAGAGATGGAAATAACCTCTTTAATATTCATGGAGGGGACAAGAGTTCTTTAACTACTTATAATGAGTAATAAAGTGACCTGCTCCATCTCAGTCTCGCTCTATTTTTTTTTTCTGATTTGGCTTCCTGTTCACGCTAGGACTCTCTCTTTTTCTGCTGCATTGTAAGCACTTCACAGCAAGCTGTTTCTGGATGTTTCATCTTTCCTGTATCTGTTTTTTATTGGTACATTAACCTTTACCCAGTTTACTTATTTTACCTTTTTTTTTAAATAAGTAATAAGGCACAATAAATTCTTAGTTTGTGATGTACATTTTGAATACTTTATACAATAAATCATACTGTGTCTCACTTTGCCCAGGTAGCCCAAGAAACTGAAGAAATTCCATTTGTGGTCCTTAACCACTAAGGCCAAAATACAATGGGTATCATTGCGGAAAGCGTTGAATGTAATGGCTCCGAAGAAGCTCTGCATTTCTTCTCTATAAATTAACAGCTATTTTCACTGCTGAATGCACACTGATGTTGGAAAGATTCTCGTGCTTTAATTCAATTATTAAAATTCCTTCCAATACTTTTTGATCTTCATTCTTCTTCTTCTCTGTTTCTTCTTGACAATCTAAAAAGAGGAACCTACAAAATCACATAAGTCTGGGAAAGTTGTAAATTATTTCATAGAGAAAAAAATAAAGGATTGTTGGCAAAACATCCTGACTACTAATTATCCTAAGCTAACCAATCTAAAGAAAATATAATTGTCCTGTATCAATAGTTACCCAACATGGATAATTTAGGCTGCAAATCCTGAATTTCTTGTGGGAAGAAATTTTATATATTAGTATTATTATTATTATTACCTTTATTTATGAAGCGCTGGTAAATTTACACAGCGTTTGCGGTTAGCATACAATCGGTTAGTTAGACGGTTTCCCTGCCCTGCCCTCAGGCTTCCAATCTAAAAAGCTGACACAGAAGAGAGGGGTGGTGCGGGAAAAGGGTAAAGGTCCAGCATACCTTCCTCCTTTCCTCTCAACCTCCGAGCCCTGGACCAAGGCAGATGGGACTGAAGGGAAGGGCTGGCTTCATAATGGATGGTTAATCATGATCAGGGAAATTACATACTCACAAGTAAGATATACATATACAGTAAATAGCCAATACACTGTACAGGAAATGAGATCAAAGAAACAGCCAACAACAGACATCAGATAGGGAAGCGACAATTATGCGTGCCTGGGAAGGCTTCTCTGAAATGGATGGGTTTTCAAAACGGCCGTTTGAAGCTTGGTTAAAGAAGTGATGGCTCTTGCTTGGTGGAGGAAGAAGGTTTCCGGATGAGGGCGCAGTGAAAAGGGCGAATCCCAGATTGGGCAGAGGAAATCTGGGCTGGGTACAGCAGCCGTGACTAACAAACGGAGGGCCCTGGTGGAAGGTGAGGGGAAAGAAGGGTCAGATAAGTAAGAGGGGCCAGTCCTGGAGGGGCTTTGAATGTCGACAGCAGGAGGCATGAGGAGGGAGCCAGTTGGAAGGGATGCAACCGGGAATGTGGTCAGACGGTGGTGGAAGTGATAATCGTGCAGCTGAAATGCTGGACAGAAGATGAGGACGGGTGAAAAAAGGAAAGCCCAGCCAGGAGGACATTACAGTAATCAAGTCGTGAATCACTAGGGCATGGCAGGAGCGTGGCGTAAGAGGCGGAGAGAGATGGGCGGATGTGGGCATATTGTACAAAAGAATCGACAATCTGCATTGGCACTGTTACATTTTCTTCTTGTAATCACTTCAAGTGCTTTCCAATAATGGAGATATAAGCAATCCTATCACAGTTTTCTGGTATGGTTTGTTAGAGGGGAGTTGTCTGTTCCTTCTTCTGAGAGCTAAGAGAAGTTACTTGCTCAAATGCTCAGTGGTTTTTTGGTGGTTTGCAGTGATTTGAACCCTGGGACCAGCTATCATAAGCTATAGTACCAACACTGGCTTGCTGTTTTCATATCACAGATCATGCTGAGATCTGTTGCATATCACTTTACTGGATAAGGATTCCACTAAGTACCTTCATAAACAATGCAAACTCCAAGATTATTAGAATTGTGGGATAACTTAAACATTCTCATAAATAACACATATAAAAATATCTAGGACTGTACTTTAATAATTACCTGAGCAAACTAAAAAGCTATGATGCCACAGGATATAATGTATAAAGTAAGTATGGAATACAAATTAATGGTGTCTGTGTCCAAAACACACTGCAGAAATAAACAGTTTGAGACTGCCTTAACTACTGCCTGGCTCCAGCTAAGGAAATCCAGGAATTATAGTTTATTAGTGTCACCAGAGCTCTGGTATAGAGAAGGATAAATGGTCTCTTCTACAAAAAACCACAGTTCAAGAGTTCCCTAGCATTATGACCAGGGCAGTTAAAGCATCCATAACTAGATTATTTCTTAGTGTGTTTTAGAATATAACAGTATAACTACTAATGGGTCTATGTCTGAGTTAAACTTGTTTAGGATTGCACTCATCATGACCAGCTGCTTGAAAGCTAATGTATACACTGGTGTAAATATGTGTGACTTGACCTATTTGTGTTTTTAAAGCCACTTTGAGGAGTGTATTAGAATGGAGAAACAACTGCCTAATTCTTCTTTTTCAGGTTGGCAGGATGCAACCAAATTCAGATCAGGATATTCAGATTCTGAAGATCTTCTGTGTTTTCTGTGTATAAAATTCTAGAATTCATGATTGTGGTTCACTACATATAAAACAAATTTTAATTAATATATATAATAATGTCCTGCACCCTCTGCATGGTTAAATCAAGCCCAAGTGTTTTGTCTTGAATGATATTAGTAAGAGATGTTTCCTAACTGGCTGGAAACCACTGTGCTAAGCTGTTCACTGCATGGTATTTTGATTGATTATCCCTTTTGCTTGAATGACAATTTCGATTAAAACCCTCTCTACAATGTTTATTAATAGAAACTTTCCTTCAGCCAGTTTAGCAAAAAAACAACACATTTGTTGAAATAGAAGAGGAAAATCCCACATTCTAAGCAAAGCACATTCTGACTTGTTCAGGGCTGAATTAGACACAGTGTGAATGTGCTCTAGGACTTTTACTTTTTTTTGCCATTCGGTGGTCCTGAAACAATCACTCAGAGAAGCTCTAATAGTGAGAAAAGAAATCCCTCACTTGAAATAGGCCTGCTGCAATTCTGTAAATTATCAATCCCACAGCCAATTTTTAGATGTATTTTTTTACTAAAAAACAACAACAACAACCCTGAAATGTTAAAAACTCAAAAGGCACATTAGTATCACATCAAGTTCAGTGCATAGTAAAACAGGTAATTTAATAGAACATTTTCAACTGAGAGATCAATACATTCCCCTTCTTTTTCTTACTGTCAAGCGATCCATTTCCAAACCTTTTCCCTTATTGTGAGTAGTTCAGTTAGATACTGATTTGTTATATGACATTAAAAATACTATATTTTCTTATAATATGCCTCTTTTGACTCTCTCTTTATTAAAGTATAAGTACTGCAATGTCATTCCAGTTTTTATATGCCCCAGGCAACTAATATAATCTTAGTTTTTTGGACACATGGTGGTATCAGTTTACAGTACCACTCCATCATCCAGAACTTTCATTTTATCTAGTCCCATCTATAGGAAAGAATTGGAAGATTCTGTAAATTCATAAAAGTGATATTTTTTGTAAGTCTTATTATTTGGTTTCATTATAGAATTAAAGAACAGAGGTTCTTTCTAGCACATTAGGACTAACGAGCCCTAAAAAACTTGGGTTCGTCTTAGCTATTTTGAACCCGTCTATTACATAATACCATACAATTTTTACCAATCTTTGTGCAAAGGTCCTTATTCTAAATCCGCCAACAGGCCTCAGAGGTCCTTTATGTCGGGATATGGGAAGGCCTATAGAATGCTGCTGGGGGCTGTTAACCTCCTTCTAAAATAATGGACTCGGCTTGCTCACTTCAATGGATGTCTTTCTGTTATAGAAATTATTTCTATATTCATGTGGACTTTTACCAGCTGACTAGCTGTTGTGGAAGGATATTTTATCAGACTGGCGCTATCCTTTTTTTAAATGATATTTTAAATTGCTTTTATAAACCAACTGTATTTGAATATTATAATTTGTTTTTAATTGTTTTTCATTCTTATAAAATTTACATGTAACCTCATTTTAAAACTGTTACAATTAGACTCAATTTGAGAAAAACATGACCTATAAATAGAATAAATGAATTGTTGCCATTTACTTCAATAGCATGGTTCAAATTCGTCTAATATTTTCTTTAAGTAGAATTGAAGTCTATCCATTCCCAACCTTGGTTCTCCATATTTTTCATTACAAACCCTTGAAGTGTGATTGGCAAAGTGCTGGCTTCTTATGTGTCAAGCAAAACATAAAAAATTTTATTAAATTTTTGAAATCTGAAATATATATGTAGTGGTTTAAAATTTTGTAAGCTTTATAAGTGATTTTTATAGCTCTTCTTGTTTTTGTTCAACATTTTTATCTATGTTTATAATCATTATTGGTTTTAATTTCAAAATATTCAAAATTGATTTATTATTGTACATACACCAATCCTGAGATTCCAAATAAAGAGTGGAAAATAGAAAACTTTAGAATACCAATTAATTTAAATTAAACACTATCATTCTAAACATCATAGTCAGTATTTAAGATGATTGGAGTTCTATCCCAAAAACATTCTAGTTGGAGCCCAAGATATAAAACAGCTGGATTAAACATAGTGGCAACATATATTAATCTTTCCACAACAGCCACCTTACCCCCCCCCCCCCCCAGTTCAAGGGCAATAGACTAAAGGATTCAAGTACCTTGCTAAAGAATAAACACACACTGGGACTTATTGCCAGTTTTCCTGGATGAGCAGTCTGGAAAAAGCCATAGTTTAGTGGGCAGAAGTTTGTTTTAAAACTGGGCATAATGGACACATGAGATCTATAAATCTCTTTCTGGTGGTATCCAAGCTCATAGCCATGCACAAACCCTGACCCCCTCCAATTTAATTTTAATTCTGATAAACAATTACTAATCCTTAAACTATGTGTTATATTTTACTATAGTCTAAATTTGCCCCAGGTGGGCCAAAAACCATGGTTGAAAAACTCTCCCATTATCACCTAGTGGATATTTCAGGGCAAATAGTTTTTTTATCCCAATCAAAAATTTATGGAACCACGTTTAGCCCAATAGTCTGCACTCTTTTGCGTTAACAAAAAATTGCACAAAAATGTGGCAGCTTGGCTTTATAAGTCCTAAAATGTCTCTTCTCCCATGGTAAAAAGGGCAAAACAACAACAACAAAAAAAAAACATAAATGAAAAAATAAATCAAAATGAAAAATGCAAATAAAGCTGAATAAATGATAAAAATAAAGCTAAAATCAAAATTTGTCACTCACGATGAGGTATTGTGACAAATTGTCTCTCAGCCCCTGGCATATCTGTCAGTCTTGCCTAATAAGCAGAACACTAGTT
>NC_056523.1:86608252-86610086 GCF_019175285.1 Sceloporus undulatus | reverse complement strand
CTTAGTTTGTATATGGAAGATCTCAGTTTCCATCTGTGGCATCTGTCTTTATGAGGTATTCAGTCAGCAAATGTCTGAGACTGTAGAAAAGCTGTGGTTACCAATGTAGACAATAGAAACTTGCCTATATGGACAAATAGTCTGTCCTGGTATTGTGTTTCCTATGTTCTTTTGGAAAAGGGAACTATAAAATGTGATGTTTACACTGCTTCTCTTATCTTAGGGCAAAAATGAGTTTTTAAAAATGAATTCTGTTTTGCTCTAGTAGTGTAGCTCCAGACAGCCAGCATTGTGTAGTGGTTTGAATACTGGACTAGGACACTAGGAGACCAAGGTTCAAACCCCACTTGGCCATGGAAACCCACTGGATGACCTTCAGCAATCCATATGATGAAAGCAAGGGCAACCTCCCTCTGAACAGGTTCTGCCAAGAAAACCCCATAATAGGTTGCCTTATGTCACCATAAGTTGGAAACGATTTGAAGGCACACAAAGTGTAGCTCCAACAATGCTGCTGTTCTTTATGTCTCTCATAAAAATATTAAACTTT
This sequence comes from Sceloporus undulatus, assembly GCF_019175285.1. Classification (NCBI taxonomy): domain Eukaryota; kingdom Metazoa; phylum Chordata; class Lepidosauria; order Squamata; family Phrynosomatidae; genus Sceloporus; species Sceloporus undulatus. The sequence continues at coordinate 86,609,536 of NC_056523.1, read as the reverse complement.
ATCTAGTCAAATCAAGTTAAGATATCCAGTATCCATTTATTTATATTGAAGAGATTTAAGTACATGTTTATTCTTCTGTTAAAACTAATGAGGCTTAGAAGTGCTTAAGTGCAGATTGGGTGATGTCCACAAGTTCAAGAATCTCAGTGAAGTCATAATAGCAATATCAATAGCAAATACATTTCTATACCGCTTACCAGTGAACTAGCACTCCCTAAGTGGTTTGCAATGTGTAAGCCAATTGCCCCAACAAGCTGGGTATTAAATTTACCATCCTACGAAAGGATGTAAGGCTAAGTGGACCCTGTAGCCTTGCAGGATCAAACTCAAAACCTTGCAGCTGTGAATGGCTGCAGTACTGGCATCATAAGAGTACAGAGAGAGAAACAGAGACATATATATGTTCATTTGAAAGATCTGTATTAGCATCCTACTTTCCAAGCTGAGGCTCTACCAATTAATTAATTTTGTCTTTTGAATGGGAAGATGGCAGGAATCCTAAATGGATCAAACAGGATGTGTGCCTTTATCAAGGGGACATAAATCTTCAGCATAGATAGTGGTGTTTTCTCTAAATCTTTGGCACCATTTTTCTATATTAAAGAGACGGCATTGAAATGAACATCATTTCAGTGTTTCACTGTATTAGAAATGCAATTCACTGTATCAAATGTAAGGAATTCAGAATTTGAGTGAACAGTAAATCATTGCAAACTCTTAAACCAAAGACAGATTTCTCCTCTCAAGGTGACTTTGTCAATCTGGATTTTATAGCCTCATACATCATCAGGAAAGACAGAAAGAAGTCAACAACTGCTGCATGTGGCCCTCATCAGGAAGCCCAGCAGGCTGCACATGTCTGTGAAACTGAATGCTTTCCATCTAAAATTAATTAAATTAGCTCTGAATCCATAAATAATATACTTGGATCCCACTGCATCTCTCAGGAGAAAAAACTTCTGAGTGGAGTGTACCAAGAGACCATTTGTGGAAATTAGGCAATTATTAGTTTAACATAGTCATCAAATTAATTTTGCAGAAGCTGAAAAATGCCACACATTACAGGAAGGTACTACTGACATGGTGTATGGCCTGTGAAATGCTTTAAATTAATTGGACAGGAGCTTGGGGCTTAATGCCAAGATAAGCCATGGCATAGTTTGTTTGCCTTTAGGATCCAAAAAGAAGATCCAATTGCTGTTGCTTGAAATGTTCCCAACCCCAAAATTGATCCCTGCATTAAAAACAACACAACAACCCATAAATCCCTTAATATATCAATGA
>NC_056523.1:86559252-86608152 GCF_019175285.1 Sceloporus undulatus | reverse complement strand
TCTTATGATCTTGTGGTTCTATGATATATTATTGCAGAGGTTATCATTATATTGTATTATATTAAGTACAATATATTATTATATTTATGCTTTGCTAATAGATATGGCTTGACTCAAAACACAAGAACAGTATATTAAAACATAATTGCAACAAACAATCTGGTCGCAATTCATTTCAAAACATAATACAGCAATTAAAACAAGCAGTTTATTTCAATTAAATTAACACTACAACATTACAATTTTCATTACCAAATAGACTGCATTATCTGCATTTCATTAAATATAATTTCTTTTAAAAATTCTCCAGGTGGAACAAGAAAATGTATATTGCATATTTCTAGCAAATCTAGATTATATTTAGATTGGCAGGATATATTATTTTATTTAACATATTAACTTGGATTGTTTCACACTAGCAGCAGTGAACCTAGAGCTGCTGGGGCCCATACTTACTTCTCCCAAAGAGGTCCATGGGGCTTCACTTTTTTTTTCCTACTCCCTTTTTTAACTTTAGGAGAGCACTCATATGTTTTTTAGTCCTTTTAAAACTTCAGTAATCTTGATAGCTGTGCTTCAGAGAAATCTCTCCTATTTTCTAGCTCTGTTGTTTGGTAGTTTTCTTTAAAATATTTCTTGTGAATTTTAGCTCATAGGAATCTATTGGAATTTAGAATTGAAACTGATTACTGCCACTTGGGTTTCAACAGCAAACAAACAAACAAACTCCTCCTCTTGGGTTGTCTACTATGATTTCCTCGTGAATTATGGGTGGACACTTTATTTGCTTTTTGGAAGTCCCTTGTTTGTAATTTTGACTTGAAGCTAAGCATGGTAAATTGGGCAACAATCAAATGCAGTGTGCCAAATGTTGAAAGATCTACCACAATTTCATGATAAGTTATGGCTCTCTCTTAGTTTTACTTTTAGGTGACAACCCCTCTCCTACTTGGGACATTTTTTATTTGAAGTTTGGCATTGCAAATTGGATGACTACTAGAAATGTTCTGTCATTTTGTCTATTTTATTATGGATGATATGTGAACCCATGCCTACACACACACACACACACACACACACACACACAGAGTCAGTTTATCATTTAAAAATACAAGTTTTGTAAAATCTTTTGGTACTGCACTAAACTCATTTTTAACTTCATGGCTTGGGAAACTTTTCATCCAGGTGCTAAATCCAAAACTGGGAAGGGTCTCAGGGGCCATATTCTAACACTGGATAGAGCTAAGGCCAGAGGAGCAGGGGTCAGGGACAGAGTAGACACAGCCAAGGACAGAACAAGTGGACAGGATCAAATGCCGTTCTTACCAATTATGGACACTTTCTGCAAATCACAGCTCAATTCTATGCATGTCTACTCAGAAGAAATAATGATGATAATGACGACAATAGTATTTATTTATAACACCTTTCTCAACAAAAGGTCAAACATATTCAATCACAGACAAAGACAGTAAAACATAACACTATAAATATACATAAAACCTTCAACATCCTACCAGCTATCACCTGTCTTAGAAACCTTAGCAACAACTCAGCGGCTTATTCTGGAAAATCAAAGAGGCAGGCCTTGAACCCCGTATGAAAATGGTTGAATGCTCTTCCAACCAGAGGTCCAAACGAAGACTGTTCCTACAGACGCAGAGCCAGATCTTGAAAGGCTTGTGGCTTTGACAGAACTGTGCTTTGGTGGAACAGATAATACTCCTTTGCATATAGATCCTTAAAAAGTCCCAGTGCAACCATGCTGAGGCATACAAAGCATAGCATTTGGTTGAATGCAGCAAAATATTTCTCATAGTATGATAAACCCCTACCTCTTGAAGGATCAACATCACTCCTTCTTTTGCAAAACATTTAAAGATATGTGTCAGACTCTGTGTCATCTGAACTCCCTGCCATGAAGATGGAAGGGGTGGGGAGAGGGAGGCCAGTTTCTTTGGCCCATGCAGACAGGGCCCCACAGAAGAGCAGAATTAAATCCCTGGAAACTGACCGTATACATTCTACTTTGACTTACCTGGAAAAGAACACATTATGAGTTTAGTATAAAAGACAATTATTATTTTAGTGCTCCTAAAACAATGACCAAAGATCTATTAGCCTAATTAAGGATAAAAATAGTAAGCTGATTAAAGATCTAGTGAAATTAAAAATAGCTTTAAAGTTACTATGTTGATACCTTAAAGATAACTATGCAGATAAAAATATGATGTGGATGGATTCTAAGAGAAACTCCAGTCCCAGTTAACCTTATTCACATCACAGATTTAAATGTTTGCCCACAGATTTTCAACAAATATTTGCAGCCATGAAGGTATGGATAAGTGATTTCTGTAAATCAGCACTTTATTCTGAGGAACTTGGATGTCTTTCCTCACCTTGGCTCTACAGATATACACTCAACAGCCCTTCTTCATCCTTTCATATTGCAGCTGCATCCATACGGAGAGCAACCTATCAGCCAATGTTACCATGCCTTGCCACTCCACAAAACGTTGGGATGTGCTCCGCCAGTGTGTTAATACTACTGTACAGCCAGCACTGTATATTTTCTGTGACAATGGGTTTTCATGAAACACAGCTATCATAAATATAAAACTGTTAAAAAAAACTCCAAAGATGAGGAGATTCCACTATATTCCACGCGCATATTCCACTGTCGATAGCTCTTACCCTCAGGAAGTTCTTCCTAATGTTGAAGTGGAATTTCTTTACCTGTAGTTGACTCCATTGCTCCAGGTCCTTTTCACCGGAACAGTAGAAAAAAACCTTGTTCCTATTCAGTATGACATCCTGTCAAATATTTAAATAGGTCTATCATATCACCTCTTCTCCAGGTTAAACACAACCAGCTTCCTTAGTGTCTCCTCATAAGGCATGGTTTCCGACCATTCACTATTTTAGTTACCCTCCTCTGGACATGCTCCAGTTTTTCAACCTCCTTTTGAATGGTGGTGCCCAGAACTGGTATATATTTCCGTGAAGTCTGATCAAGTAGATACTTTTACTTCTTCAGTCTAGACACTATACTTCTATTGATGCAGCCTAGAATTGCCTTGGCTTTCTTAGCTTCCACATCAAATGTTGACTTATCTGGTCTACTAAACACTTAGATCCCTTTCACATGTACCTTGTCAAGCCAAGTGTCCCCCATCCTATATCTGTCATTTCAATTTTTTTGCTGCAAAAGTGTGTACTTTACATTTCTCCCTGCTGAAATTCATTTTGTCAGTTTTGGTCTAGCTTTCTAATCTATTAAGATCATTTTGAATTTTAATCTTTCCCTCTTGAGTATTAGCTACTCCTCCTAATTTGGTGTCATCTTTCAGATTTGATAAACATGTCCTTTTCTTCATCTAAGTAATTGATAAGATGTTGAATAGCTCTGGATCCAAGACAGAACCTTATGGTACCGCACTGGTGACTTCTCTCAAGAATAAGAAGAGCCATTCATGAGTACTCTTTGGGTTTGGTTGGTCACCTATACAAATCCATCTAACAGTTGCATAGTCTAGCCCACATTTTACTAGATTGTTAGCAATAATATAATGAGGGACCTTGTCAAGGTCTTACTGAAATTGAGATATGCTACTCTGCCACTTCCTTTCATCTACCAGGCTGATAGTTATATTTAGAGAGAGAAAGAGAGAGAGAGAGAGAGGAGAGGAGAGAGGGTAGTCTGGCATGAATGTTTTTGAGAAACTCCTGTTGGCTTGAGTGATTATGGCATTCTTTTTAAATGCTTACGACTTCTGTTTAAGGACTGCCTCAGAATCTTTCCTGATATTGATGTCAGGCTGACTGGGCGTAATTGTTTAGGTCCTCTTTTTCCAGTTTTGAAAATGGGGACAACCTTTATCCTCAGTTTGCTGGGACTTCTCTGTTCTCAAGGATTCTCAAAGATTATTGACAGTGGCTCTGAGATCACATTGCCAGGTTTTTTTTTTTTTTTTTTTTTTGCCCATCTGGCCCTGGGGACTGAAATTCATTTAGATTGACCAAGTGTTCCTGTACTATCTCTTTACCTATTCTGTGCTCCATTTCCCCTACTATGTTCCTCTGCTCCATTTTCATTAGGCGAGCACCATTTTCCTTTGTGAAAAGACTGAGACAAGAAAGTGCTGAGTAGTTTTTGCCTTTTTCTCGTCCCCTGTTAACATTTCTTTTCTACTATTTCCTTCCTTTTTCCATGGACATAACAAAAGAAGCCCTTTTTTTGTTCTTAACTGTCTCTAGCAAGCCTGAGCTCATTCTGTGCTTCAGCTTTTCTGACTTTCTCCTATACATTCTAACTATTTATCTGAATTCCTCTTTGGTGATTTCCCCTTTCCATTTCTTATACCTGATCCTTTTAAAAGTGCTGTTGCAGTTGGTGCCTTCAAGTCTTTACCGACTCATGGTGACCCTATGGCAAACCTATCATGGAATTTCTTGGCAAGTTTTTTCAGAGGGGGTTTGTCATTGCCATCTTTTGTGCAGAGAGTGTGACTCACCCATGGTCACCCAGTGGGTTTTCTGGATGAACTGGGATTCAAATCCTGGTCTCCAGAGTCATAGTCCAATGCTCAATCACTGCACTGTGCTGACTCTCTTTTAAAACTTAGCTCAGTTGAAAGTTCTTTAGTCATCCATCCTGGTTTCTTGAGACACCTCCCATTTTCCTCTTCATTAGAACTGTATGAGGTTGTGCCTTCAGTATTCCCTTTTAAGAAACTCACATCCTTCCTGAACTCCCTTCTTTTATGTTCCTGACAACATGATCACACCCAGTATTTCTCTAAGTTTACTGAAATCAGGTTTCCTGAAATCAAGAATGCATGTTCTGACTATGCTTGACTTCCCCTTTCAGGGACTAGCCAAGGGGAGGGGGTTCTGGGGTCCGGACCCCCCCTTCCGTTAGAAAAATGAATGGGTGTGTGCTGCTGCGCCACTGCCTGAAGCCCCATATAATGGTGGCATTTAGTCTGGACCCCCCCCCCTTCCTAAATCCGGCTACATCCCTGCCTTTTCCTTGTATAACAAACTACAGGAGGAATGACTACTACCCATCACTTCCACCCCTTATCAGGTCATCTCTATTGGTTCGGATTGGATCTAAAATAGTGATCCCTTGTTGTCTCTTCCACCTTCTGGTCAATGAATTATCTACAAGGCAAGTGAGGAAATTGTTGGACCTTAAATTTTTAGCAGAGTTTGACTTCCAGCAAATATCAGGTAGTTGAAATTCCCCATTACCACTATATCTTTCCTTCTGAATGTGTGGTCATCTGTTCCAGAAAGCCTCCTCCATGCCCTCCTCTTCTGGCCTGGGGGTATGTAGTACTCTGCCCTGCCCACATAGCTCAGTTTAAAGCCCTCCTGATCATGTGTGAGCCTTTTAGCAAAAACATTCCTGCCAAATGCTGTGAGGTACAACCTATCACCACACTGTTATCTCAGTTGTTTCTTTCCCCCTTAATTTTATCCAGTATGCTTTCTACTTGGTTCGGATTAAGTCCTGGATCTCTTCAAGTGTAATATCAGTCACATATAATGCTAATCTCCTTCTTTCCTGTTTGGTCTATTTCTTGAAATGGTTATACCTCTGTATTACTACATTCAAGTCATGATACTCATCCCACCAGGTTCCATGTGCCTATTATATCATATTTGTTTTGCTTGAACAAGTGTTCAAGTTCACCTTGTTCATTTCCCATGCTCGTGCATCAGTGAAGAGCCATCTAGAGACATGGGGTATTCTCAACTTGCTGCTTATTTAAGGTTTTTCCCTCCCACTGTTGGGTTCTATAGTATTCACCCAGAATCCTCTATTCATGTGGCTATTATCTCCAGCATTGATGAAGCTCCTGCCCGCCCACCTAGCTCAGTTTAAAGCCCTCCTGATCAGGTTGGTAGCCTTTAGTCAAAAACATTCCTGTCAAATGCTGTGAGGTAGAACCCAATACTTGCCAGAGCCACCTTAATGAATGATAGATTCTTTTGTTACCAATGCTTGTTGACTTTGATAAGCTTTGTATATTGCCATCCACACTCATTTGTACCCCAATTGATTTTGACATGAAACCAATATATTAGCATGAATATTAGATTATCCGAAATCTATTTTGTTGCCTGTTTAAGCATGTTTACTTTTCTCCATCATAAAACAACAATAGCAAAACAAAGGTGCATGAAAATTCCTTTTTACCAGAAATGGAACTTTGCAATAAACCTTTCTCCTTGGGTGTGCTAATTCCTTTTTAAAAGGGGAGCATATTGTTTTAATTAATCATATGAAAGCAAAATTAGCCAGATTATATGAAAGGTGCGTAATCATTCTGATCCACATCACTGAACAAAGAGCATTTAGTTATTCCAGAGTTGTTAAAGATTTTATCTAACTGAGTGAATTTCAATTAGTACTATCCTGCCTCATGTTAAAAAACAAAACAAAAACACCAAACATCCAAACCCAAACACGCTAAGATTCCAATTGCAAGAGGAAAGAAACACTCCATGCATGTGAGTTCTACTGCATGCCAGCTTATAAATTGCGTGTAATTAACACTATCCCATGCAAACTAACAAAATTTACAGAACGGTCATGAGAAAGGATGCCTCACACCTTTCTTATGTCTGATGTCTATCCTGTAAATTACCTCTGTTATTTCCTGTTCTTCCTAAGATGTTGTTTTAAAGCAAGCTATTGTAGGCAAAATATACATGATTTTTTAGTACCATTATATCAACTATAAGTTGATTTCTATATATGTCAAGGGCAAGTTTTGGGGTCAAAGTTATGGCTTTTGGTATGACCTGAGGATAAATCGAGGGTAAAACTTTGAGGCTCCTCAGGTCCATGGTGGCTCTTCAGTGTTTCCCTGGCAGTGGATAGAGGCGTGTTCTCTGTCCCCCAGTGAGGAAGCACCCAAGATCCCAGGATCTCCTTGGAGTGAGGTTGAACAGTCACAGGTGTCCTCTGCCCCTTCAATCCTGCCAAGAAGCCACTTTTACAGTAGGACTCTCCCCATAATGGATGCTATTTTCTACTTGGCCCTTCCACAGTTTGTCTGTAGTGGCTCAGCTTGTCTTCTCAAGAGGATGAGGTGGTGTGGGGAAGAGTCAGTTGGGGGAAGACCAAATGAAAAAAAAGGAGCTAAGGGCAGGGAGGAGAGAAAGTGTGTGTGTGGGTGTGATGCTGGACTAGGGGAAATGGGGAGAAAGGTGTGTGTGTTTGTGACTGGTCAGCTATCGTCCCATAAATAAAAATGTGCCTACACTCTCTCTGCTTCCAGAGCCATTCCCAGGCATGGGGAAAGTGGAAGGAAAGTATGTGGGTATGTGTGTGTGTTTCACTGAATAAGCTGCCATCATCAGTATAATATATAAATCAACCCATGATTTGGGGTCAATTTTTGGGCACAAATTTCTTGACTTATAGATGAGTATTATGGTAATTCTCAAACTGTGACATGAAAAGCGGGAATGCATTGAAATCATTGCTAAGGGTACATCTACATTGTAATGCAGGTTAAACACCATTGAAAGTGCTATAGCACCATCCTATGGAATCTTAGGATTTGCAGTTTTATGAGGTTTTTAACCTTCTCTGCTAGAGGGCCCAAACAGACAGACCAAATACAGCTGCTTCGGGTCACTTTGGAGTATGGTGTTTAAATGACACATGCTCTTAAGAGGCCAGAAGCTCCACCAAAGCGTGCTCTAGTCCTTGGACTGGAGCGTGGCTTTGGTGCGGCTTTGGACTCTTAGGACACAAGCATCATTAAGCAGCATACCTCCCAAAGTGACCTGAAGCAGCTTTATTTTAGTCTGTCTGTTTGGGCCAACGAGTGCGATCCCTCAAAACAAATCCCGGGATTCTGTAGGATGAAGTCGTGGAAGTTAAAGTGGTATCAAACTGCATTTTATCTACAATGAAAATACAACCATAGACTCCAGGTTCTTTTTTAAAAATGTATTGCATGTTACCTTTTGTCTATGATGAAACTTGGTGCAGCACGTACCAAATGGAGTGGGGTAGCTAATGGGAGGCAAGTGAAGGCATTGTCCTAAATAAGAATTCTGGTCTGACACTGAAATTCCTTCCGTCCCCAAATTTCTGGCATTGTAGTGAGTGAGACACTGAAAAAACTGTTCACACCTAGAACACATATAGAACCAGCATGTATAGTGTTTGAGTGTATGACTCTAGAGACCAGGGTATGAATTCTGGCTTGGCCACACAATCCTTGAGCAAGTCACACACGTTTTGAACCTCAAGGATGGCAATGACAACCCCCTTCTGAAGAAACCTGCAAAAAACCCTATGTGATAGATTTATTAGGGTCACCATAAGTCAGAAACATCTTGAAGGCACCCCACAACAAACAACGTACACATTTTTTTGCCATGTGTGCATTGCCTTGAGAACTTGCCTGCCTCTTCGTTTGGCTGGTGAAACTGTATTTCTCACTGTACAAAGTTTTAAGTTAATTCAATGCGGGAAATTTGGTATGAAGGAAAATCTCATTCAGAGGGAGCAGGATTTTAATCTGGAGGAGTCAATGCCCACATTTTGCCTTCCTTGTTGAGTCTTCAGGTGTTATCCACTCAGGCACTGACCAGATGTACTTAATGACAGACCATTTTAGGCTCAGGAGGAGCCTTCTATTTAACAACAGAACTGTGGAGATAGTAACTTCTTACTTAAAAAAGGCCCTTTTGTCATATTTTTGCCTTCAGTAGTCAATAGACAACTTGAAGGAACATGCACAGACATCTAAAGTGTTCCACCTAATTATTTGCAAAACATGCCCGGTCCCTCCGTAGCCTTTTCAAGCTCAGACTGGAGTATTCAGGCCCCAAAGACATTGGAACCACTGCATTGGGCAACAGCAAAAGGCAGTGTATGAATCATTTTTTCCCTGGCCCATGTCCATGTGAATCAAGGCAAAAGTCTCATATATCATTTTCTCTTAGTTCTAAGCTGAGAACTTTAGTCTCGTCGCTGATTCACAGAGGAGTAGGCATAAGCAAAAGCATCACTTAGGAAATTCTGGCTCTCTCTCAGATTTGTAATGATCTGGCTACCATCATTTGATTGTTATCCCAAGAACAAATGTCCACACATCCAGTCAGTTGTACTTTTCAGTCCTGTACCAGCTGTGAGGATCTGGCCCTCCAGTTTAGAAAGTAAAAATAGGTCGATTTTTTTTTTTTTAAATGATGGTAACAGCGTAAGATACTGTTGGCAGTACACCAGCCAATGTGGATTTGACATGTTGTATAGGAGGGGAAGGGGTTGTAGAGAACATTTGTAGCAGCTGTCACTGTAATTTAGATTATTTTAAGTGAAAAAACATTACCCAGGAAAAAAAAGTTAAAGCCTTTGTCAGGACGTTGAATAGTGGCTTTTGAGACACTAATGCAGAGGGAGGGATTCTTCTCTCCTAAATGTATTTTAAAAATAATTATTGGCTGGGGTATCATTTATAATCTGGCTGTTGCTTGAAGTTATTACAGCTCCCTTGACTTCTGGCTGTTCCTGAGATTCCATTGGCAGAGAATGTCTCTTTCTGTTTCTAAACCATCTCTCCTCTATTCTAGTCTGAAAACTTTACTGAATGCTTAAAAGGAATCTATTGCTTGAGCCTGGTTTTTTTAAGGGTGTGTGGGAGGGTTCAATGGGATGATCATCTCCCCCTGCATTTTCATTAACGGTCACTTGTTCTTTCAATTGTGTGTGCTGTAAAGTACCATGCGCTGAACTGTGAATGAGGCAAACCTCATGGTGATTTATAAACTGTGCCTGATGAGGATCAAGTTTTAGATATGCAGGTAAACATGGGGCATTGCATTATTGATTTATTTCATTTGAGAAGATGAAGGCGGAGGCTTTTTCATTTTTCTGTTTTCATTTTCAGAATTGTTCATAGCCCACATTCTGGTAACAGTGTGGAATATTAATAATCTTCATATTCTTTAGAAAACTTTTTCTAACTGTGGGTTCTTAAAGGTAGGACTGCTTTGAGTTATAATGAAGAAGCCCAAGAAGTTTTGAAAGTACTATACAAGTAGATTCTAAGATATAAGCCACTTATGAGACTGCATCTGCACTGCGGAAATTAATCATTTGACACCACTTTAATTGTCATGACTCAAGCTATGGAATTCTGGGATTTGCAGTTTTGTGAGATATTAGCCTTCTCTCAGAGAGCTCTCGCGCACAACAAACTACAATCTCAGGATTTCATAGGATGGCACCATGACCGTTAATTGGGTGTCAATTGCATTTCTATATACACTACTTGGGAATAAGTTTTCTGACTTCAATGGGGTTTCTTCTCAAGAAGATATTTATAGTATCATCCTGTAGTCACCTTATCCAGAATAAGTGTGAAATAAGGCTCTAATGATACAAACAAGGCCATCCAAATAAGTCCACATGAAGATCTTACTTTTGCAGGCCTTTATCTCTTTCAACTTTGATTTTTTTTTTAAAAAAAATCACTTTGCCTGTCTGATGAAAAAAAGCAAGAGCAGGAGCGCATCTCCAACTTATTGTGGCAAGTCTGCCCAATCTGCAACAAAGTTTAACCATATATGAAAGTTATTTTTGCCACCTGTCTCTCCGCACGTACCATGTGCTCTAAGACTCATCCTACTATGTCCCTAAAGGCTGCTGGTTCCCCTACCTTTTGTTGTCATATTTTGATTGAAGACCCCCTGTCATCAGTTTTCCTCATTTTTCGTTGACACTCCCTTTTCCTTCATTGCCCTGAATATTTTCAACCAACACTTTGTTTTTGGGGGGGGGGAGTATCACCTACTTTGAGAATCACTGGTCTAGATAGTCCTTGCAGCCCCTTCCAATCAAAAATATTTGGTTTAAATCCAATTGTTAATTACCAACAATCCACTAAATCTATGGAACTTGCATCAGTGTTGACCTATCAGAATCATCATTCTATGGGTTTAGTCTCGTTTGGATTTGGACTCTTGTTCACAAGACTGCAAGCATTACAAATAACTTGGGCCTTGTATTTTCTGTTCTAATGCATTCTTTGACATCTTTGAGAAATGAAGGGCCAGCTGCACCGTCCTGACTGGCAACTGGAAGTATTTACTGGCAGTTCTTCCACTGCAATATCAAGACAACGAAAAATGATTATTTATTCTTTTTGAGACTTAGGTAATGGAATATAGCTAGTTCTCTTTATGTGATGTCACCTTAGTTGTTTGAAGTTAAACACTTTGAAAAGGTAACCTTCTCTGTCTGTCACCTCCATCCATGCTTGATGTAAAATGACACACAAAGGAGTGCTTAGCAGACAAATATTCTGTATCGTGGAGAGGTGTCATTACCTGCCCACATGCAAGTGATTAACACGGATGGCAGCAGTCTGGTTCACTCCTTGTGCATCATCCTGTGTAAAAAGATCCCTTTGGGGTGTCAAGTAGTGCCCCGAAATTCCCTCTTGACTCTCCTGACATTGTGGTGATCATTTGCTTCTTGCATATTATTGCAATAGAATATGCTTCACTGCTCTTTTGCATCAGTCCTCCATTATAATTCAGCATCCAGTGAATGCTTTGTTTAAAGTCTGTGAGTCATCATGTTTGCCCCCTAGTCGCTATAAGTAGCTGTGGGCAAAACAGAATGATTACTCTGAATGAACTTGAAAAACATGTACATAATAGAAATGGTCCTAGGCTATCTATGAATTGCAGAAAAATCCTTGTAGAATAAATAAAGTGGAAGATTCCATGCTTTTTCCTGGAAGGTGAAAAGGCCTCACATGATACAATAATGCACTGACTGCAAAAATACCTGTGTGCTCATCAGTCTTGGTAGTAGGTTCTTGAAATGTAATAGGCATACTTAATGCAGATAGCATCAGAGGTGAGAATCTAGTTAAGTCTGCAGTTCTACTTTCCATGCTTTACCATTTCATTTAAAAACAAAGAAATGGTGAATACAATTGCTTGGATGATAGTAACTTTGGTGTTCAGTTTTATATCTTTGCACTTTAAGCCTTTGTCTAGTCCTTTAATGGTTGCCCTTCCCAGTCTGAGGTCTTCTTCTGACGTCTTGACTGCATTCCCCATTCTGATCAATGACTGAGAATGGGAAATCCTTAATACTTCAATTTCCTTGTCATCTAGATAGAATTTCTGTAGCTCCTCTATGGTCATTATTTTTGTTTTCTTAATGTTCAGCAGTCAGTTTACCTTGGCACTTTCCTCTCTGACTTTCCTTATAATTGGTTCAAGTCTTTGTTGTTTTCCACTAGTAGTATGGTATCAACATATTGTAGACTGTTGATATTACATGGAGGTGGGATCGTACCTCTCAAATGTCATTAAGTCATTTCACTGTTCTTCTGTTGTCAAAGCGTTCATGGAGCAGCCATTTTTGCATAATGGAAGATCCCATTATTACAAAAACAGCTGCTCCGCAAATGATTTGTCGATGGGAAAAGAGCAGGATGTGCTTCAGTGATGCTTCAGAAGCATGACTGGTGATCCCACCTCCATGCTTCTGAAGTGTTTGGGCCATGATTCCAGCATGGTAAGTGCCTTGTGTGATAAGTCCTATGTCTTAAAAACACGAAGACAAAAAATATTTTGTTCAATTTTTTTGACTGCACAGCAATAAGAGAAATATGGAGGCAAAGATAAAAAGGATTAAAAGTGCAATTTGAAGACTTAAAAGAGTCTTATTGCTAAATAAGAGAGTCACTAAAAATGAAAGAATGCATAGAAAATTTTGATGAATTGAACACTAGGCCAAATGGCTCTGCTGCTCTTTTCTGGGACACTCTGAAGGCAGTTCATATGTAGAATTTCATTATGGAAAGCACAAGGATTAAAACAAGCAAGCAAGCAAGCAAGCAAACACAGTTTGAAGAAAGAATTACAAAAAATGATTGATGAGCGTTAAATTAAAAATGTAAGAAGAAAAACAGGTAGCACAAGAGTTTGAGCAGAGTTGTCTCAGGTCCTGGCTGCACTGGCCAGAATACTCTGAGGGTAGCCCAGAGTATCCTGGACCAAAAGCTGCTTCAACCTCCCCCTATTATCTGAGGTTCTCCATTCTGACCTAGGTCAGCTGTTTTTACATTTGTCCTCCTGTGCTGCCGACCACAGTTGCCTTAGTAGAAGATCCGGAGTAAACAGGGAGTTCTTTTTCATCTCTTACAAAGAGGGTATACCCCAAGGTTGGCACTGAGTGGATCAGATGTTGTCCAGACTGTTTGCAACAGATTTGTACATTGGGCTGTGTGTCATCTGAACTCCCTGCCATGAAGATGGAAGGGGATGGGGAGAGGGAGGCCAGTTTCTTTGGCCCATGCAGACAGGGCCCCACAGAAGAGCAGAATTAAAATCCCTGGAAACTGACCGTATACATTCTACTTTGACTTACCTGGAAAAGAACACATTATGAGTTTAGTAATAAAAAGACAAATTATTATTTTAGTGCTCCTAAAACAATGACCAAAAGATCTATTAGCCTAATTAAGGATAAAAATAGTAAGCTGATTAAAGATCTAGATGAAATTAAAAATAGCTTTAAAGGTTACTATGTTGATACCTTTAAAGATAACTATGCAGATAAAAATACTGATGTGGATGGATTCTAAGAGAAACTCCAGTCCCAGTTAACCTTATTCACATACACAGATTTTAAATGTTTGCCCACAGATTTTTCAACAAATATTTGCAGCCATGAAGGTATGGATAAGTGATTTCTGTAAATCAGCACTTTGATTCTGAGGAACTTGGATGTCTTTTCCTCACCTTGGCTCTACAGATATACACTCAACAGCCCTTCTTCTAATCCTTTCATACTGCAGCTGCATCCATACGGAGAGCAACCTATCAGCCAATGTTACCATGCCATTGCCAATCCACAAAACGTTGGGAATGTGCTCCTGCAGTAGTGTTAATACTACTGTACAGCCAGCACTGTATATTTTCTGTGACAATGGGTTTTCATGCAAACACAGCTTCATAAATAATAAAACTGTTAAAAAAAACTCCAAGTGAGGAGATTCCACTATATTCCAAGGCAGCATATTCCACTGTCGAATAGCTCTTACCCTCAGGAAGTTCTTCCTAATGTTGAAGTGGAATTTCTTTACCTGTAGTTTGACTCCATTGCTCCAGGTCCTTTTCACTGGAACAGTAGAAAAAAACCTTGTTCCATATTCAATATGACATCCTGTCAAATATTTAAATAGGTCTATCATATCACCTCTTCTCCAGGTTAAACACAACCAGCTTCCTTAGTGTCTCCTCATAAGGCATGGTTTCCAGACCATTCACTATTTTAGTTACCCTCCTCTGGACATGCTCCAGTTTTTCAACATCCTTTTTGAATGGTGGTGCCCAAAACTGGATATAGTATTCTAGTGAAGTCTGATCAAGTAGATACTTTTACTTCTCTCAGTCTAGACACTATACTTCTATTGATGCAGCCTAGAATTGCCTTGGCTTTCTTAGCTTCCACATCACATTGTTGACTTATCTGGTCTACTAGAACACTTAGATCCCTTTCACATGTACCTTTGTCAAGCCAAGTGTCCCCCATCCTATATCTGTTCATTTCAATTTTTTGCTGCAAAAGTGTAGTACTTTACATTTCTCCCTGCTGAAATTCATTTTGTCAGTTTTGGTCTAGCTTTCTAATCTATTAAGATCATTTTGAATTTTAATCTTGCCCTCTTGAGTATTAGCTACTCCTCCTAATTTGGTGTCATCTTCAGATTTGATAAACATGTCCTTTATTCCTTCATCTAAGTAATTGATAAAGATGTTGAATAGCTCTGGATCCAAGACAGAACCTTATGGTACCGCACTGGTGACTTCTCTCAAGAATAAAGAAGAGCCATTCATGAGTACTCTTTGGGTTTGGTTGGTCAACCTATACAAATCCATCTAACAGTTGCATAGTCTAGCCCACATTTTACTAGATTGTTAGCAATAATATAATGAGGGACCTTGTCAAAGGTCTTACTGAAATTGAGATATGCTACATCTGCCACATTCCTTTCATCTACCAGGCTGATAGTTATATTTAAGAGAGAGAGAGAGAGAGAGAGGAGTAGTCTGGCATGAATTGTTTTTGAGAAACTCCTGTTGGCTTTAGTGATTATGGCATTCATTTTTAAATGCTTACAGACTTTCTGTTTAAGGACCTGCTCTAGAATCTTTCCTGATATTGATGTCAGGCTGACTGGGCAGTAATTGTTTAGGTCCTCTTTTTCCAGTTTTGAAAATGGGGACAACCTTTATCCTCCAGTTTGCTGGGACTTCTCCTGTTCTCAAGGAATTCTCAAAGATTATTGACAGTGGCTCTGAGATCCCATTTGCCAGGTTTTTTTTTTTTTTTTTTTTGCCCATCTGGCCCTGGGGACTTGAAAATTCATTTAGATTGACCAAGTGTTCCTGTACTATCTCTTTACCTATTCTGTGCTCCATTTCCCCTACTATGTCTTCTGCTCCATTTTCATTAGGCAGAGCACCATTTTCCTTTTGTGAAAAGACTGAGACAAAGAACGTGCTGAGTAGTTTTGCCTTTTCTCTGTCCCCTGTTAACATTTCCCTTTTCTACTATTTCCTTCCTTTTTCTATGGACATAACAAAAGAAGCCCTTTTTATTGTTCTTAACTGTCTCTAGCAAGCCTGAGCTCATTCTGTGCTTCAGCTTTTCTGACTTTCTCCCTATACATTCTAACTATTTATCTGAATTCCTCTTTGGTGATTTCCCCCTTTTCCATTTCTTATACCTGATCCTTTTAAAATGTGCTGTTGCAGTTGTGTGCCTTCAAGTCTTTACCGACTCATGGTGACCCTATGGCAAACCTATCATGGAATTTTCTTGGCAAGTTTTTTCAGAGGGGGTTTGTCATTGCCATTCTTTGTGGCAGAGAGTGTGACTCACCCATGGTCACCCAGTGGGTTTTCTGGATGAACTGGGATTCAAATCCTGGTCTCCAGAGTCATAGTCCAATGCTCAAATCACTGCACTGTGCTGACTCTCTTTTAAAACTTAGCTCAGTTGAAAGTTCTTTAGTCATCCATCCTGGTTTCTTGAGACACCTCCCATTTTTCCTCTTCATTAGAACTGTATGAGGTTGTGCCTTCAATATTTCCCTTTTAAGAAACTCACATCCTTCCTGAACTCCCTTCTCTTTTAATGTTCCTGACAACATGATCACACCCAGTATTTCTCTAAGTTTACTGAAATCAGGTTTCCTGAAATCAAGAATGCATGTCTGACTATGCTTGACTTCCCCTTTCAGGGACATAGCCAAGGGGAGGGGGTTCTTGGGGTCCGGACCCCCCCCTTCCGTTAGAAAAATGAATGGTGTGTGCTGCTGCGCCACTGCCCCGAAGCCCCAATATAATGGTGGCATTTAGTCTGCCCCCCCCCCCCCTTCCTAAAATCCTGGCTACATCCCTGCCCTTTTCCATTGTATAACAAACTACAGGAGAGCATGACTACTCCCATCACTTCCACCCCTTTAATCAGGTCATCTCTATTGGTTCGGATTGGATCTAAAATAGTTGATCCCCTTGTTGTCTCTTCCACCTTCTGGTCAATGAAATTATCTGCAAGGCAAGTGAGGAAATTGTTGGACCTTAAATTTTTAGCAGAGTTTGACTTCCAGCAAATATCAGGATAGTTGAAATTCCCCATTACCACTATATCTTTCCTTACTGAATGTGTGGTCATCTGTTCCAGGAAAGCCTCCTCCATGCCCTCATTCTGGCCTGGGGGTATGTAGTACTCCTGCCCTGCCCACATAGCTCAGTTTAAAGCCCTCCTGATCAGGTGTGTGAGCCTTTTAGCAAAAACATTCCTGCCAAATGCTGTGAGGTACAACCTATCACCACACTGTTATCTCAGTTGTTTCTTTCCCCCTTAATTTTTATCCAGATGCTTTCTACTTGGCTTCCAGGATTTAAGTCCTGGATCTCTTCACAAGTGTAAATATCAGTCACATATAATGCTAATCCTCCTTCTTTCCTGTTTGGTCTATTTCTCTGAAATAGGTTATACCTCTGTATTACTACATTCAAGTCATGATACTCATCCCACCAGGTTTCCATGATGCCTATTATATCATATTTGTTTTGCTTGAACAAGTGTTCAAGTTCACCTTGTTCATTTCCCATGCTCTGTGCATCAGTGAAGAGCCATCTAAGACCATGGGGTATTCTCACTTGCTGCTTATTTAAGGTTTTTTCCCTCCCACTGTTGGGTTCTTATAGTATTCACCCAGATCCCTCTATATCATGTGGGCTATTATCTCCAGCACTTGATGAGCTCCTGCCCTGCCCACATAGCTCAGTTTAAAGCCCTCCTGATCAGGTTTGTGAGCCTTTTAGCAAAAACATTCCTGTCAAATGCTGTGAGGTAGAACCCAATACTTGCCAGAATGCCACCTTAATGAATGATAGATTCTTTTGTTACCAATGCTTGTTGACTTTGATAAGCTTTGTATATTGCCATCCACACTCATTTGTACCCCAAATTGATTTTGACATGAAAACCAATATATTTAGCATGACATAATGATAGATTATCCGAAATTCTATTTTGTTGCCTGTTTAAGCATGTTTACTTTTCTCCATCATAAAACAACAATAGCAACAACAAAGGTGCATGAAAATTCCTTTCTTTACCAGAAATGGAACTTTGCAATAAAACCTTTCTCCTTGGGTGTGCTAATTCCTTTTTAAAAAGGGGAGCATATTGTTTTAATTAATCATATGAAAGCAAAATTAGCCAGATTATATGAAAGGTGCTGTAAATCATTCTGATCCACATCACTGAACAAAGAGCATTTAGTTATTCCAGAGTTGTTAAAGATTTTATCTAACTGAGTGAAAATTCAATTAGTACTATCCTGCCTCATGTTAAAAAACAAAACAAAACACCAAAACATCCAAACCCAAACACGCTAAGATTCCAATTGCAAGAGGAAAGAAACACTCTATGCATGTGAGTTCTACTGCATGCCAGTATGATAAATTGCTGTAATTAACACTATCCCATGCAAACTAAACAAAATTTACAGAACGGTCATGAGAAAGGATGCCTCACACTCTTTCTTATGTCTGATGTCTATCCTGTAAATTACCTCTGTTATTTCCTGTTCTTCCTAATGGATGTTGTTTTTAAAGCAAGCTATTGTAGGCATACATATACATGAATTTTTTAGTACCATATATACTCAACTATAAGTTGATTTCATATATATGTCAAGGGCAAGTTTTGGGGTCAAAGTTATGGCTTTTGGTATGACCTGAGGATAAATCGAGGGTAAAACTTTGAGGCTCCTCAGGTCCATGGTGGCTCTTCAGTGTTTCCCTGGCAGTGGATAGAGGCTGTTTCTCTGTCCCAGTGAGGAAGCACCAAAGATCCCAGGATCCCCTTGGAGTGAGGTTGAACAGTCACAGGTGTCCTCTGCCCCTTCAATCCTGCCAAGAAGCCTACTTTTACAGTAGACTCTCCCCATAATGGATGCTATTTTCTACTGGCCCTTCCACAGTTGTCTGTAGTGGCTAGCTTGTCTTCTCACAGAGGATGAGGTGGGGGTGAAGAGTCAGTTGGGGAAGAACCAAATGAAAAAGGAGCTAAGGCAGGGAGGGAGAGAAAGTGTGTGTGTGTGTGTGTGCATGCTGGACTAGGGGAAATGGGGAGAAAGGTGTGTGTGTTTGTGACTGGATCAGCTATCGATCCCATAGAAATAAAAATTGCCCTACACTCTCTCTGCTTCCAGCAGCCCATTCCCAGGCATGGAGGGAAAGTGGGAAGGAAAGTAGGTGTGTGTATGTGTGTGTGTGTTTCACTGAATAAGCTGCCATCATCAGTATTACCATATATAAATCAACCCATGCTTTTGGGGTCAATTTTTGGGTACAAATTTCTTGACTTATAGATGAGTATATATGGTAATTCTCAAACTGTGACATGAAAAGCTGGAATGCATTGAAATATCTATGCTAAGGCTACATCTACATTGTAAATGCAGGTTAACACCATTTAAAGTGCTATAGCACCATCCTATGGAATCTTAGGATTTGCAGTTTTATGAGGTTTTTAACCTTCTCTGCTAGAGGGCCCAAACAGACAGACCAAAATACAGCTGCTTCGGGTCACTTTGGAGGTATGGTGTTTAAATGACACATGCATCTTAAGAGGCCAGAAGCTCCACCAAAGCTGTGCTCTAGTCCTTAGGACTGGAGCGTGGCTTTGGTGCGGCTTTTGGACTCTTAGGACACAAGCATCATTAAAGCAGCATACCTCCAAAGTGACCTGAAGCAGCTTTATTTTAGTCTGTCTGTTTGGGCCCAACGAGTGCTGATCCCTCACAAAACAAATCCCGGGATTCTGTAGGATGAAGTCGTGGAAGTTAAAGTGGTATCAAACTGCATTTTATCTACAATGAAAATACACCCATAGACTCAAGGTTTCTTTTTTAAAAAATGTATTGCATGTTACCTTTTGTCTATGATGAAACTTGGTGCAGCACGTACCAAATGGAGTGGGGTAGCTAATGGGAGGCAAAGTGAAGGCATTGTCCTAAATAAGAATTCTGGTCTGACACTGAAATTTTCCTTCAGTCCCCAAATTTCTGGCATTGTAGTGAGTGAGACACTGAAAACTGTTCACACCTAGAACACATATAGAACCAGCATGGTATAGTGTTTTGAGTGTATGACTCTAGAGACCAGGGTATGAATTCTGGCTTGGCCACACAAATCCTTGAGCAAGTCACACTTTTTGAACCTCAGAGGATGGCAATGACAACCCCCCTTCTGAAGAAACCTGCCAAGAAAACCCTATGATAGATTTGTATTAGGGTCACCATAAGTCAGAAACATCTTGAAGGCACCCAACAACAACAACGTACACATATATTTGCCATGTGTGCATTGCCTTGAGAACTTTGCCTGCCTCTTTCGTTTGGCTGGTGAAACTGTATTTCTCACTGTACAAAGTTTTAAGTTAATTCAATGCTGGAAATTTGGGTAATGAAGGAAAATCTCATTCAGAGGGAGCAGGATTTTAATCTGGAGGAGTCAATGCCCACATTTTGCCTTCCTTGTTGAGTCTTCAGGTGTTATCCCACTCAGGCACTGACCAGATGTACTTAATACAGACCATTTTAGGCTCAGGAGGAGCCTTTCTATTTAACAACAGGAACTGTGGAGTAGTAACTTCTTACTTTAAAAAAGGCCCTTTTGTCATATTTTTGCCTTCAGTAGTCAATAGACAACTTGAAGGAACATGCACAGACATCTAAAGTGTTGCACCTAATTATTTGCAAAACATGCCCGGTCCCTCCGGTAGCCCTTTTCAAGCTCAGACTGGAGTGGATTCAGAGCCCCAAAGACATTGGAACCACTGCATTGGGCACAGCAAAAGGCAGTGTATGAATCATTTTTTCCCCTGGCCCATGTCCATGTGAATCAAGGCAAAAAGTCTCATATATCATTTTCTCTTAGTTCTAAGCTGAGAACTTTAATGTCTCGTCGCTGATTCACAGAGGAGAGCATAAGCAAAAGCATCACTTAGGAAATTTCTGGCTCTCTCTCAGATTTGTAATGATCTGGCTACCATCATTTGATTGTATCCCAAGAACAAAATGTCCACACATCCAGTCAGTGTACTTTTCAGTCCTTGTACCAGTTGTGAGGATCTGGCCCTCAGTTTAGAAAGTAAAAATAGAGTCCGATTTTTTTTTTTTAAATGATGGTAACAGGCAGTAAGAGGTACTGTTGGCAGCACAGCCAGCCAATGTGGATTTGACATGTTGTATAAGGAGGGAAGGGGTTGCTAGAGAACATTTGTAGCAGCTGTCACTGTAATTTAGATTATTTAAGTGAAAAACATTTACCCAGGAAAAAAAAGTTAAAGCCTTTGTCAGGCAGTTGAATAGTGGCTTTTGAGACACTAATGCAGGAGGGAGGGATTCTTCTTCTCCTAAATGTATTTTTAAAAATAATTATTGGCTGGGGTATCATTTATAATCTGGCTGTTGCTTGAAGTTATTACAGCTCCCTTGACTTCTGGCTGTTCCTGAGATTCCATTGCAGAGGAATGTCTCTTTTCTGTTTCATAAACCATCTCTCCTTCTCATTTTCTAGTCTGAAAACTTTACTGAATGCTTTAAAAGGAATCTATTGCTTGAGCCTGGTTTTTTTAAAGGGTGTGTGGGAGGTAAATGGGATGATCATCTCCCCCTGCATTTTCATTAACGGTCACTTGTTCTTTCAATTGTTGTGCTGTAAAGTACCATGCACTGTAACTGTGAATGAGGCAAACCTCATGGTGAATTTATAAACTGTGCCTGATGAGGATCACAGTTTTAAGATATGCAGGTAAACATGGGGCATTGCATTATTGATTTATTTCATTTGAGAAGATGAAGGCTGAGGCTTTTTCATTTTTCATGTTTTCATTTTCAGAATTGTTCATAGCCCACATTCTGGTAACAGTGTGGAAATATTAATAATCTTCATATTCTTTAGAAAACTTTTTCTAACTGTGGGTTTCTTAAAGGATAGGACTGCTTTTGAGTTATTAATGAAGAAGTCCAAGAAGATTAGTTTGAAAGTACTATACAAAACATTTAAAGATATGTGTCAGGCAAGACTGCTGGTTCTTGTGTTAGTGGGATGGCAGATCCTGGTTTTAGTCGAAATTGAAACATGATATCCAGAGGTTTGGACAGTTCTTTCAAAGTTTGAATGGGGCAGATTCTTCTGATATAGACTTAGGAGCTGCCAGTGGCAGGTGTTATTGTTGAATGTGTTGCCAGAATTATTTTTTGATGTCTCGTATTTCAATTGTCCATAGAAATATTATAAAGCCAGTACTTTTGAATAGCAATTCCCACTCTACCCCTAAGATGCATTTAAGGAAAGAGGCATTTTAGGCACAGGAAAACATTTTTATCATGTTTTTATTTCTAAGAATGAAACTAATAGATCATATTTCATTTTTTTAACCAATAAATAAATAAATAAATAAAAAATCCCAGATCTATGAATACTTTAAACCAGGTGAGTGGGTGAGAATCAAGTTTTGTAGAAGTTGCATGTGGTTTCCAAGGGCTATGTTGGAACTTATTCCCCATTGTTTGCTTTTTGTGCTCTCTTTCTCTCTTTCTGCGCAAAAAGTGAGTGAGTGAGAGAAAGAGAGATGTTTTCGTGTGCTTTGAAGTGAAAACTAGAAAACTATAGGATTGTAAGGAAAGCGCATATTGTCTATTGTCCAGAGACCCTTCTTCCAAAGACAGTACACTTTGGAAGCACCTTAAACAAATCATGCTCAGTGGATAGGGATTCTATTTCTCATTGGGGAAAAAAACTTCTATCAGAATGAAAGATTTTAAAAATTAGCCAGACCATTTGCCGACATCTTCCAGTATAGTTCTGAGTTCCTTGGACAAGAAAGGTTGAAAGAGCTGAGATTCTGAGGTCAAATACAACTGTAACAGGCATTTTAATAAATGGCTCAGAGCACTTCATCTCAGAATGACTCACAGGGAGCAGCGTGCATGGAAGAAGCAAGCAACTTTTGTCATTTGTCGAAAAGGAATGGTGTCAAGGACGAAAACTATGAAGGTGATCCACTAAGAAAGTGCAGTGTGAATCATGTAGTAGAAAATGTAACACTGAGTGCTATAAAGGCTCTTGGTTAATAGAAAATACTGTACATCTTGTTTTGTTTCTTCTAGGATTTAAATAACAGCCCTTCTGGATGACTCTCGTAGTCTGATTTCCATCCTAGACAATGACAGTCTCTCTTCTGAACTTCAGGAAGGCAGATTTTAAATTTTTTTTGCCAGTATTAAAAGGACACAGTTTAGGCTGAAAGGTTTGGTTATGTGAGGAAGTCTGTCTCACCATCCTTGCACACTCTGCTGAAATGACACTTTGATGATCAGTATCACTACACAGATTTCCAACTGCTCACTTTGATTCAGTAGGATTTAATTGTCTCAAGGCTTCTTTCCTGCATATCAGTATTTTGCAATGCATATTAGAAACCAGATGTACAGCTGATCCTGCCTGCCTGCAGGATGTTGAAGGCTTGTGGTCAATATGGTCTGCAACTGTGAAAGCTGGTACCATAACTGTAGTGATTCGCACACAAATGGCATCAAACATTCATCTGAACGGACCTACAGAACTGGCAGGAGATAGCTTAACATACAGCCAAGGCAAGGAGCATCTAGGTAGTCCAAACATCTTGTTATGAAAAGCATCATTGCTCACAATAGGACAAATACTCCTCATCATTTCCAGTATTCATCTAGGATGTGCATTTGAAAGGGCTTTGGCAGTGCAGCACAAAAGGGCAGACTTCTTTTGAAGCTCCAAGGTAACCTCCTTGAGAAACACACATTTGTGACTGAATTTGAAATGAAAGATCTTTCCTGGGTCGTTTAAAATTTCTATCAAGCAGGAGGACTAGAAGGCATGAACTAAATGTAAGACATTGTTTTGCCTTGCAGGGCTTATGGCAGATTTCTCCCCTCTCTTTACCAAGGGAATGCTCAGTACAACATGAGAGTGGGATTAACAACAAATGGTCTTGCAGAAGACATGCCTACAGGGGGACCACACTGGGGAGAGCTGGCTGGAATTGGAAGGCAAGTATCTCAGTGCTGGCAATTTAATTTAAGACAAGGGATCAGCCAAGGGTGCTTCTGGGGATCCTAACAATTTCTTCTCTTCCCTCAAACTGTTCCCTCCCTTTTTTTCTCTTTGTGTTTAGTGGGCCAAAAAACCCTTCTGGAATATGACTTTTGGCCAAGAAATAGGTAGTTTGCAGGGACAAGTTTCAAGGAACATTTTCTGCTGAATAAATAATAGATCACTTTAAGGAAAGTTGCTGACATCAGGCAGCAAATGTGATTCCTGTGGCTACAGATATAATGGTGATGTTTTCTGCAGCAAAGGCGTAGAACATTAT
Source organism: Sceloporus undulatus (assembly GCF_019175285.1). Lineage (NCBI taxonomy): Eukaryota > Metazoa > Chordata > Lepidosauria > Squamata > Phrynosomatidae > Sceloporus > Sceloporus undulatus. Next base: position 86,584,151 of record NC_056523.1, on the reverse strand, counting down.
CTCTACATCTTTTACACAGTTTTTACATAGTTTTATCGTTATGTATATATTGCAATTTTATTTTGTATTGTTGCATTGTAGTATTCTTTTGTCTTGTACACCGCTTTGATCAATGTGGAAAAGCGGTATAGAAATTATTATTATTATTATTATTATTATTATTATTATTATTATTACTACATCTTTAAGCATTCACAAATAATTGCTGAGTTGTCAAGCCCAGACAGGACTTTCTACTTGTATGAACCTGTTTATAGTCATGGAAGTGTCACCCATATGCCATGTCTTTTCTGCAGGGAAAGTTTACATCAGTTATGACTGCAGCACAACATATGGAGTGACCCTGCACTAGTTTTGAAGTGCAAAGGTCTCCCACTTGATATTGCATGGTTTGGATTTGTGTTGCTCAGAACATACTAACTTTTCATTGTCTTTTCTTGTGGGGGGTGTATCTCACTGACTTCTGTTTTTAAAATTATATTCTTATACATCGACTTATGGTGGAATAACCAAGATAATCATCTGAATATTTGACAAATCCAACCAGTGTGCCCTCCAACAGTTGTAGATGAATGTGCAGTGATGTATATACAGAGACAACTCCATCACGCTACACTTCAAACATCAAGCAGTCCAAAAGTGTTTAGTAGCATGCTTTTGTGAAACAAAGTGTAAAGACTGGAAAACTCAAATGCAAAATGGGCTCCTTTATACCATTGCAATAGGAACAGGCACAGTAAGAAAATGTTTGAGAACTTCAGTTTTCCAACAATTATTTGCAATCTGAGACTTATTGTGTGTGAAATTTGCACATGGTTATTTTGTGCAAAATATAACATTTTAATGCACTTTTTGTGTCCTGTCCACAAAGTACTGTCTTCTGTACAAACAACCATGTGCAGACTTTGCACGGAATAAGTCCTGAGCTGTGACGATTCTCCTGATTCCAGTCTTCTTCCTCAGAGTCTTCAAATCCATTCCCCAACCTGACACCAATTACTCATTGACACCCACACACCCACTATCTGCTGTGTCCCAAACCTAAAATACTTTTTTCTCTTTTGGTAGCATTTTGAATATAATTCTTTAACCACTTCAGATACCTGCTTGTTGAACAAACAAAAGGACTTTATTTACAAATCATGCTGAATACAATGTCTTCCTTAGTGGGTGACATTCAAGATGGAAACGATGTATAAATACTTTAGTAGTTACATTGTTTAACAGTTTCTTTTGCTTATCTTTGTAATTTTTTCTTTATAGCCTTATAAATGTTCCTTTACAGTCTAAGTTCTCATAGAATCTTTATCTATCTCCTATATCTTTTAACCCTTCTGGTTATCTGTGACTCAACTAGTCACCAAGCACTATATCTCCCATAGGATATTATCAGAACAATTTAATTAAGAAATTTCCTCGTCCCTATCTCGGGTACCTAAAAACTCTTTCCAGCCACCCCTCACAGCAGCCTATCCTAGCCTCAGCCACTCTCAACCCCTCAGGGTATAATAAACATCTCTCTATCTTGGGTACATAAACCCCCTTCTAACAGCACCTCATAGCAGTCTTCCTCAGCTTCCTTGGCTCCTAAACCTCTCAGAGTAAAATAAAAGTTCTCTTAACTAACTCCAAACACTGTTCTGTCCATCTATTTACAGTCACTCTTGAGAGCAGTCTCCACCTTTTCTATCTTTAACTCTCATTGCATGTTCACAATGTTCTAATCTGCCTATGTTCTCTCCACAACTGCATTTACTTTGTTTCCACAATATTTAATCAAGCTTTTAAGTCCGAAACAAAATTCTCTTCCCATTCTTGGGACACATAATTAAGATTTCCCCCCCAGTCTCCTGAATATTTATCTCTGTGTTTGTTTTGTAAGTAACTTTGTTATCTTGTCCATTTCTAGTACATCTAATAACTTAACAAGCTAATGTGCCATCAATGGAGTTTTCTCTGATTTCCACTCTCTTGTAATTACCATTCTTGAGGCAGAAATCATATAAAATAATATCTTGCCATTTTCCCCCTGAAGATTCATTTAACATGTTCAGTAGAAATACTTCCAGTTTAAATTGTATTTTTTCCTGAAATATCTTTTCATATAGTGGATTTTAATCTAGAATTTCTTTTACCTTTACACAGATTCACCACATATGATAGAGAGTGCTTATTTCTTTTGCACATTTCCAACATTTGTTTGATTGGTTACCATACATTTTACATAATTTTTCAGGAGTCAGTAACATCTGAAATGGATCTTATAGAGGTTTTCAGGTCCTGACAAAAAAGGTCCCAAATACACAGCAGAGATAGTCCAGTTTGAGACTGCTTTAACTGCCCTGGCTCAATGCTAGGGAATTCTGGAAACTGTAGTTTTGTGAGACATTTAGCCTTCTCTGTCAGAGAGCATTGGTGCCACAATAAACTACAATTCCCAGTATTCCCTAGCACTGAGCAAGGGCAGTTAAAGCAGTCTTAAACTGGATTATTTCTGCAGTGTGTTTTGGATCATAGTGGGTTTTGGGTTGCACTTTGGGCACTCGGCCTCTAAAAGGTTCACCATGACTGGTATAGCTAAACCTTTCCCACCAAGCTATCTCCCATTGAGCTAAATCTATTGTCTGGCCCAAGGTTTGGGCCCATTTTGTCATGTTTTCTTTTATAATTTCATCTTCTGTATACCAATTTAAAAGAATTTTGTACATTTTAGATAAAGTAGTTTTCTTATCTGAGATTATTATATTTTCTAATTCAGAGGTACTAACTGCACCTTTCATATCTATTATGTATCCTTCTCTGATCTGTCTATATAGAAACCAGTCACAATTTAGCCCCTCTATCTTATGATCTTCAGCTGTTTTTTTTAACTTCGTTGCATTATTATGAACAGTCAAGATATTTTTTATAAATTAACCAGTTTTTATTTAGCCAGGGGTCTTTTCTGAATAGCGCTTCATGAAATGACACCCATAATGGTATTTTTGGAGATATTCTTTTTCTATATTTGTTCCAGATCCAAAATAGGGAATTTCTTACCAAGTAATTGTGGAATTTTTTGTTTGCTTTCACTTTGTTATAAAACATACATGCATAGTAACCAAATCTTAAATCTGCACACTGAAGAAATAAATTTTTTAACCATATATATATATATATATATATATATCAAACATTCTTCTCATCTTTACTTCTAGCTAACATAGACACGTTGACTCAATGGTAAATCAACACTTATGTAAGTTCTATTGATTCAGTTGGTTTACTCTAACTGAAACTGACAGTAGGGTCAGATCATAATTTTATCTCTCTGAATACTGCACATTGTCTCTACATTGCTCTCAGACATATAGTATGAAGCTAATGGAAATTGATTAAAAGTTACTTCCTTCCCACCATTTCCCCAAACGCTTAAGTGGTGTGGCCCAGTTTTAAAGAGAACCATGTTAGGTTTTCTTAACATGGAAGCATGCAATACTGCATTAGGACTTTGTAGTATGTTTTTTCAGCTGCATTTGCAGGAGCTGATGAACCACAGAAAAACCCTGGAGCTGAGAAGGCTTCCCAAAGGTGAAAGGAATAATTTTGAAGCTGAAGTCAGTTCTAGGTGCCACAATTCTAGGGAATCTACACTATAGAAATAATGCAGTTTGACACCACTTTAACTACCATGGCTCTATCCTAAAAAGTCCTGGGATTTGTAGTTTTGTGAGGCACCAGCACTCTTTGGTAGAAATGGTTAAAGACTTTGTAAAACTACGAATCCTAAGATCCCATAGAATGGAGCCACAGCACCTAAAGTGGTATCTTTGCAATGTAGATGCACCCAGCCATTGGCCAGGTGTCATTTGTCTCCCATTTTACCAATCTTGCTCTTTTTACTTTGGCTGGCAAAAAAGTAGGAAGGAAGGAGGCTGGAAGCTGTCACTCCTGATGACTGACAAAGCAAAGGGCATTTGTCCTCCTGCATCACAGCATGATAAGCAAATGGCGGATCCACTAGCACTTATTTGCATTCAGAGTGGACCATTTCATTAAGAATTTCATTAAGATGGTAATGTTTAATGTTTCCTTAGAAAAATTAGTTTTGTAGAGGTGTGGGGGGGATTGTTCAATTATATAATTAAAGTTGGGGAATTAAGGGAAGATTGCAAAGTACTTGCATAATGTTTAATGGTAAAACTTGTAAATAAGTTTAATGGGAAATTAGGGCTTGGAAGCTCTTGTGTGTATGTCTTACTTGTCGTGAATGAAGTTTCAACAGCTGAGGGAGTATGGAGCCTGGCAGAGTTAGAGACAGCCGTGGCAGAGAAAACTGGTTTTGTTGGAAGGACCTGTTTACTTCAGGATTTGGGCATGAGGGGATATATGGACCTGGCTAAACGTAGAACTCAGAGAAGTCAGAGGAGGGCGACTAAAATGGTGAAAGGTCTGGAAACCTTGCCCTATGAGGAACGACTCAGGGAGCTGGAGATGTTTAGCCTGGAGAAGAGAAGGTTAAGAGGTGATCTGATCGCCCTGTTTTTAAATATTTGAAGGGATGTCATATTGAGGAGGGAGCAAGCTTGTTTTCTGCTGCTCCAGAGACTAGGACCCGGAGCAATGGATGCAAGCTATAGGAGAAGAGATTCCACCTCAACATTAGGAAGAAGTTCCTGACAGTAAGGGCTGTTCGACAGTGGAACACACTCCCTTGGAGTTTAGTGGAGTCTCCTTCCTTGGAGGTCTTTAAGCAGAGGCTGGATGGCCATCTGTTGGGGATGCTTTGATTTGGATTTCCTGCATGGCAGGGGGTTGGACTGGATGGCCCTTGTGGTCTCTTCCAACCCTATGATTCTATGAACTCCGTAACTCTATTCAGAGCTGAGAAACTTACTTTTAAATGACAATATGTCATAGTCCCAAGTCTTATCCACCACTAGCTAGATGATATTTTTTAAAAATAAAAAAGCAACTCTTCTCACAATTAACTAAATCAATGCCTTTAGTTATTTTTAAAAGTCTGAATGCTACATCAGTCAATTGGCTGGCTGGCAGTACAAAATTCAATCTCCTTATAATTCAAGCACTCATAACAGATCAGGAGGTGGAAGCAAAAGGCGCATTATGAGCCAGCACCATGTCATATATTCCTTCTCCACTGTTTAGTGAGACCACACCCTCATAAATGTATAATTGACTGAGAATTACACTTACCACACAAAAAGAGCGAGGTTATCCCTCATTACATAACAATTGTAATGAAAAAAGGAATGAGAAGTAAATAGTAATTGTTAATGGATTACATCTAAGCTATGCTTTAATAAATAATTAAATAAATAAATAAATAAATAAATTTCTTGCTTGCCTCTCCCCATATATCAATATGGAGGAAGCAACAGCAAAACAGACAAACGATATCAGTTAAAATGCATCAATTAAAACACACATCAATTTAAAATGACAAATAAGATGTGTACATATTAAAACAATCCACTTTAAATTTGTCATTTAAAATATACAGTTCAAAAATCATCTGGAAGCCTGCTGGAAGAAACTGATCTTTAATGTTCTTTTAAATTCAGACAGTGTATTCAACTGTAGATATAAAAATGGATGCTACTAAAAGTATAGCTATGGAGAGCTGAATACAAAACTTGTCGTATGTGGTTCAAGCAGAAAGAATTGTCATGAGATGTCCAATGGACTATCTATAGTACTTTGAGGGACAGGATTTATATGCTGGAAAATGCTTCCAAACTGACCTGAGCATCCAGCTGTAGATGCACTGTGGTACTATGAGATCTAGATGTCATGGAAGAATTATTGCTCTGTGTTCAGTTAGGCTTGGTGCATTTCTCAACAATTGTCCATATCTTGCCAGAAGAACACTGTTTGTCTTTCTACTGGACTCTCAGATGCAAATTTGCTGCAGTGAGAACCCAAAAATGCAGGCAGAGTAAATTAGTGCTGTGTGTTGAAGTGAGGAGGTAGAAAATAAGGCATTATAAAGGAAGCAGGAAAGGAGGAATTAGAAAGTTATCTTTTACACTGGGGGGTTATAATCAAAGTTCTTTGACTTCAGCTGGATGGACATAAACATCACCTGTTATTTTAACCACACAGGGGAAATCTGTTATTTTTTTCATTTGTTTATTAATTATTCAAACTACTTTTATTTCCCCTTTCCATAAACCAGTCCCTAAGTTGGCTAACATAAAAATGTGCAAGTGCATCTGTGTGAAATTCAGATATAAAACATAAATAGGATTAAAAAGAAAAAAAAGACTAAAATGAAATAAACACAGTCAAGTGAAACATGCTAGATGAACAAAATGCCACATTATCTCAAAAAGCTCATCCTTGGCTAACTGGGAAGCATTCTGTTTCTCTATATTCTGTTCTAACACCAGCCTGTTGTGCTGAGTATAGGCTCCACATCAGGACAATCAGTCCCATTCCTCTAAGAGCCAGCCTTAGCTTTTTGTGTTCTATGCAGTCAAGGCTTAGTTGTAGCCAATAAAGCACATGCAGATTTTCTTCGTGAATACTTCTGTATGTAGAAGGCAAACTGAATGTTGAACTAGTGGTTTGATTTACTGTGTGATTGTAATTCTGTAGCTACATTCATAAGTCAAGATGGTTAAACATTCTACCACATGCTTGCATTGCTTGACTTTAGTATGTTGTCAGTTCATTTGAATTGCTTAGTCAATTAGATAAAATGCATTCAACAGTTTTTCATTACATTATTAAACTGCCTCAACAGACCGGCCATAAAGGCCAGCATTGGGGCAGAGTGGGGGACATGGTGTCTGCACAACGCATGCCTTGACTCTGGCCCCATGCCAGCATGATGCTGTGCATCCCACCACATGGCAGGTGGTATCACGGTGCTCCTCTGGTGCTGTGGAAAGGTCAGATCAGGGCCGTGCATGTACTTGCCGCAGGCCACCACTTAGAGGTGGTCTGTTCAGTCCCAAAGTTCATATCAATCCTTCAACTTAAAAAAGGACAGAGAAGAAGGCTTTCACCAGATGTGGCTTTCTCCTTAGTATCACTATAGTGGTAGAGGAAAATGCAGTAGATGAAACTGCAACTCTCTTGTGCAGCTCTTAAAAGATAATAGGGAATCTCTCAGGGATATGACCTTCTTCCAACTGTGCCTTCCAGCAGATATTAATGTAGCTTTGTTTGGAACTTCCAAACACTATATTGTCATAAAATTCCCTTTGTACTAGGATTGAAAAAGGAACATAAAACTGAATTTATTGGGAAAGATTCACACCAGAAGTATAACATCTAAAATAGAGATGTTGACCCACATGCACAGCTCTAATAAATTCTAGAATGTGATGCCACTAACAATTTACTTCTATGTTAGATAAACTGCTATTCCTTGTGCCAAGGAGAAATATAAATCTGATATCATGTTGTTGACTTAAACAAAATAAACAGAACAACTTTAAGAGGTTCTTGCCTCAAGGACCATTATTCAGACTCTTGGAATTGAGATGTTTTATTTAACTTTCTTGGCTAAAGAGATGTTGGTAGACTTTTCCTCCATATCTTGGAATACCATTACAAAGTGAGGAATGGGCAACTTTTGACCCACCTGAAGTTGTTGGACTATAGCTCCTTACAGAATATAGTTAATGATGAGGAATTCTTGGAGCTCCAGTCTGCCAGCATCCAGGTGGTCACAAGACACCCACTCCTACTCCGAATTCATGAAGGCACACACTACATTCAGATGGATAGACTAATGTTTTGACTTTCTCTTTGATACGTTACTAATAAAAATCTTACCATCCACACTGTCCAGAAATTTATTTATTTGATATATATCTTGCCTTCCTGTTGAGACTGGGACTTGGTGGCTTGGAAGACATTTTAAAACCAGTAGTGCCAAAATCACAGGACGTTACGATATAATGTTAAAGCAGGATTAGCCAAATTATAATATTAAAACACTATTGAATGAAAAGGTAATTTAAAAACACATTGAGAAAAACGAGTACAGCACCTAGCAGCATTCAATTAATAAATTTTTAAAATGTAGTTTAGAACAATTATTCTAAATACATTTTGGGATGTAGATTATGCAAGCTTCTCATTCTGAGTACACAAAATGAGATTTGCTTTGATGAGACACACAAATGAGATGCTATGTTTATGCTTCCTTAGTGGAGGATATAGATTCATTTAATTGGCATGCTTTTAATTAATTTTAATTCTATTGCTAGTTTAATTATATTTTAATTTTTCTTATATCATAGGTACTTTTAACTGTAGTTATTCTTAATGTTTTATAAGCTGTCTTGAGTCTCAGGACTGGAGAACAGGCAGGATAGTAGCAGTAGATGAAAGGCCCACCCACTATGTCAAGTGCTACTGCCCTGGCCTTGGAGGAAGAGAATAAAACACATTTTCTGGTGGACTTAATCCTCTCACTGTCATTCCCTTTTCCTTATGTGTTATGTCTTATTTAGAATGTAAGCCTGAAGGCAGGGGCCTGTCAAATTAACAATTTGTATGTTATTCTGAGAGCCTTTGCGGGTGAAGAAAAAACTCTAAAAAAAAAAGAAAGAAAGAAAAGAAAAGAAAAGAAAAAGAGAAAAGAAAGAAAGAAAGGAAGCAAGCAAGGAAGAGTGAGAGCAGCTGCAGACACATGTTGTTTATTAAAAAGAGGCATGGTAAGAGGAATTGCAGTCCAACAACTTCTGAAGGGCTACATGACATATGTTATTTTCATTATCATTGTTGTTATTTTGCTTCCTGTTGTCTCCCATTTTTAAACTTGCAAACAAAGAGCTAACTCTTCAATATGAGCAGTAATATAAAGCTGTAATACAAATATATACAAATACAGGGTTGATTTAATTAGGAATTTGTGTGGTTGTAGTACAAGATTTAAGTTAAGATAATTTTGACAATGAGAAATATTGGCTCAGAATAAGTTATGGACAAGTACTCAGTAAACTATTTTCAAACATATTTAGCTATAAGACTAGGGCTTTGTTTGGAGCCAATTTCTCATTCTGACAGTTTTCCCTATCAGATCTAGGCTGGGAGTTTGGATGGTTGAATACACCGTTTTTTGCTCCCATAGATGCCACTTTAGATGAATAGTCCTTCAGAAATGGAAACAACATCCAGAACCTTCCTCCCAAGGTTCAGAGTTATGCAATGATAACTGTTCCGGGTCCCCTTTTGAGCAGCTGAGAACACTCTAATAAATAGAAGACTACTTTGCTGTGGAGCTGGGAAAGTTCTTCCAAAGTCAAAGACGTTTCCTCAGCTCTTATTATATCAATGTAGGTAGATGTACTTTTTTTTTGGCCTGCAATTTATGGACAAGACCTACAGCTGTTTTAATTATGCACACATCCTGGTGCCTGCTTCACTGATCATAATTGCAACTCTGACCTGTTTTATTTTGTGATTTAGGTGTCTCCTTTAAAGCATTGCTATAGGGTATGATTTACAGGAATGAGGCTCTGGAAAAAAGGAAGCAATCTTGCACTATGTAGTTTTGACCATCAGAGATAAAAACCATATACCACTGTGTTCAGAGGTACAAAGTGAACATATGGTATTTATGGATAATCTGCTCTTTAGCCAAAAGGAGTTGAATTTGAGCTCCCAGCCCCACTCCTAGAACAGGAGTGGAAAGACAATGGGAGAGAAATAACAAGTCACAAGGAAAGGCTTACATCTCCCTATCATATAACTCTAAGGAAATGCAGAAGTGACAGTCTTCCTTCTTTTGCTGTTTTTCTGGCAGATGTGCAGCATCAAAGCCTAACAGAGGCATGGAAAGAGACCTTAACATAATCAGAATATGATCAGTTGTTGGCACAGTATATTCCTTGGAGAGCAAAGATTTTTAAAGGCATGTATATTAAAGATGCAATTGCCACATCAACTCATTTCTTGTAAAACAAGGCAATATGGACATACAATGTCTAGAGCAGTGGAACTCCCTGTCATCGCATGATTTCTTTCTCTGTTGTACTTGTTGTATCAGCCTTGTTTACTGGCAGAGGTCAGCAGTATATAGGGCTATTGGTACCACATTGTTGTCACCGGATGGCATGATATCCAGCGATTATCAGGGGGAAACAGGCATACTTGGGAGAGAAATGCCGTTTTTGTTTCAATATGGAGCTGTTTTGCCTTCAGAGCTACTTCATACAGCCCCACCCCTGTGCACTTATGTAGCTAAAAGGTGAATGTAGCTAAAAGGTTAATTGTCTGTAGCTAAAAGATTAGTTTATGTGCAAGGAAGACCCATTTAGTGCCAAAGAAGTATACACTGGGAGGTGTGTGTATATATATGCATGCTTTCAAGTCGCCTCTTCATAGGTTTTTCTCAGGCAAGGAATCCTCAGAGGTGTTGGTGTTGGTAGTACCTTCCTCTGAAATGTGTTCCCCCCTTTAAATACTAACTGGGACTCACCCTGTTTTGCTTTCAAGATCAGATGGGATTCGGTACCTTTAGGGTATTTAGGGAGCCCTGGTGGTGCAGTGGTTAAATGTTGGAACTGCAGCCGCAAGTTAGTAATAATTTGATTCCAGGGCTCCAAGGTTGACTTAGCCTTCCATCCTATCTTAGGTGGTGAGTACCCAGCTTGCTGGGAGCAATTGGCTTACAGGTTGTAAACCACTTAGAAAGTGCTGAGTTCACTAATAACTGGTATAGAAATGTAAATGCTATTGCTAACTGCTATAAATACACACGAAAAAGCAAACTTTTATTCATCTGTTTCTACACTAGATGTCCAGTGATTCTGAGATCCAGTAGTCACATGTATGTGATATGCAAGGTCCATAGCAGAAAACAACATACACAGTACTTTCCATTCAAAGACATAGCCATGTTAACAGTATTCAAAGGGATCTTGCTGCACCTTTCAGACTAACTGAAATATAGACATTGGCAGAATGAGCTTTCATAGACTTGAGTCTGTTTCCTCATATGGGTTTGGTGAACAGTGTTTTCCACTGTTCCTTATGGGATAAAGTGCTCCTTTCCATTTCCATGTGTGAACCCATAGAATACAACTCAGTTTGGTTCAGTTGCAGAAGAAACAAACATAGATGCCAATTCCTTAACTGGCAATTTCAGTTTTAAGCAGCAGTCAGTTGTACAGCTGGCTACACAGAGGAGAAGTGAGACTGTGTAATTGCAGGAGGTCACTCTGATGCTAGTGGATTAGTAAGTCCGCTTGGGGGGGGGGAGTCTGGTATGAACTTTAAAGGCATTATCCAAAGTGCTAAACTGTTTTCTCCAAATTTTCCTAAATTAGTTCCCCAAATGAAAGTTCAGACTGAACTCCAGAGTAGATTCATGGCCCGCTTATCTTGGAGCATCACCTGCTATGGGATCGTGCACACTGATGAAAGATCCAAAGATCTGGGCAGAGCCAAAGGTCTCAACAGATCCTTTCAAATGCACACAGTTCTGTATACCCAACAAGGTAACATTTCAATGCTCCTAACTGTGTAGAGAAAGGATATATGCATATATTTGTATTTGCATAGGCTCTGTTCAGATCTTGTACTCAACACATTTTGGTTGTTGATGATAGGGCAATGGCACAACTATTTCCTATTTCACAGATTTACTTAAAGTGAATGTGTTCTGAGAATAGGATTATAACATTTTCAGTGAGCACCAGTTTCAAATGTCCGTCTCTGTTTGTAGAAATAAATGGCAAGATTATTAAATAAAATTATAACTCATAAGTGTTGCATGGAAACACTTTACTCTCTCTGCCCCTCCCCCATCCTCTGTAATATTTTCTTGCAAGCCAGCCTTTGCTGCTTACTTCCCCTTTATAGCAATATGTCCGCTGCTTCTGTCAGAGCAAGCTGCAAGCAGATGTCTTGCTGAAATCATCTGGAATCAAATGATGGCAGAAATGGCAAGTCCTGAAAGCAAATATGACACTTACAAGCAGACACATCAGCCAGATGGTGCCACTAGAGTCAAACGTGACAGTTACAAGGCATTCTCTCAGTTCTGCCCTCAAGCATCAGAGCCCCTGAGAACGTCTCAAGTGCAAAGAATGTTATGAATCATTGACTAATAAGTGGATTTCTGCTGTAGATATTTCTACGAGCCTGATATATGAAGTTTAGTTGTCTTCCAGCTTTCTCTTCAGCATAGACTACAAACATGGCCAATAACAGTCATTGGTTACTAGTCAGAGAACTTTTTGGCAGGATCCTATAGACACAATCTATGGCAGGATACAGACCGCCCCTTTGAGGCGGCCTGCACCTGCCCCTTTCCCCTCCGGATTGGGGCCTGGGCATCCGCAGTGGCAGCCCCAGAGGTCCCAATCCGCCGCTTCCCCGCAGCCTGGAAAGGGGTGTCCTTGGGGCTTCATGCCCCAAGGACACCCCGACAGCTGCAGGGAAGGGGAAAAAGGGGCTGCTTGGCATGTAAAGGTTGTGCCAGCGATGCATGCGGCAAAAGGAGCTCCGTTTTGGAGCTCCTTCCCGCGACGCTGAAATGGCGCCCCAAGTGTCCTGGAGCATCATGGGGACGTCACGCCCACGCCACGCTATTTGGCTGCGGCGCAGCTGTGATGTCATAATGGCGGTGCCCATGTATACAGGGCACCACCATTACCACACTGCCGCAATGTGCTAGGGTTGCAGGGCATGCGGTGGTGCAGCCCTCGGGCAATCCTAGTACATATCCAGGCCAGCTCAAAGCGCCGGTCTGGAAAGCCCCTGTATCTCCTGAATAGGGCCACAGTTAAACAGGCCATGGCTTCATAACATGGCTTCTAGACTTCTCTTCAAAATGTTATAAGTATTGTAGAAATTCTGTAACTGAGAGATGGTATGATGGCATCATCAGGCTACTACTGATTTCTAGAGGTGGTGGTGATGTTACTCTGTTGTAGGAAAATCAACAAAGAATGATGTGAGCCCTTAACATTTAAACACATTTCCTCACATTGCTTCAATGTAAATGGAATTCAAAGCTTTTTTTAAAAAAACCTTTATTAATGCAATAGTAACAGTATATGTATTATACAAGTCTACTTCATTAGATGTATAGCGTATTGCCCCAATTTTTCAGGTATCAGAGGCTATACAAGACATTTTGCTTGTATAAGAGCCCTCTACTCATTCAATTCAAGGTTCACAGAACCAGAAGTCAGCCAGAAGTTCAGTCAGAGGTTCGGTCAGAAGTCAGTTTTGACGTGTGAGGTGGAAAATCCTGCAAGCATTTCTCTCCATATGTGGTACTAAAATCCCATACCAAATAGTTTGTCCCCTTTTTATGCCATCCCACATGTACTGCCTGAGATGATTCTCTTTGGGGAGGCATGTGAAATAGTTGTGAAGAGAAGAGGAACTGAAATTAAAAAAGGTAACACTGTGGAACATTCTGTAAAAACTTACAATGAAGGAGATATCATTATAGTAACTATTCATAAATCAGTACCAGCAGCTGGAACACAAAGAGAAGAGAGCCAACAGCATTGCCATTAATGCCACTGGTCCTCGGAGGGGGGCCAGAGCATGAGGAGGAAGGTTGTTCCAGGTTCCTTAAGGTTTTTAAAATCAATACTGCAATTTTAACTAAAGATGCAATATGGTGCAAGTCAGTGATGTCTTTGGCTCCCAAATCAGTGGAATACAGGCTGCACTTCAAACTGAACCTACAGTATTTACGAATATGGCTCAGTACTTTGGACAGCTCCATTTAAGTTCATACTGGATTTACTATTCCAATGCCATGAAAATCACTACTGGTTTCAGGAGGCTGTTCCAGTCATCAGCTTAGCCATCTATACCAGCTACAGTTTAGTGACAAAGTCTAAAGGCAGTTCCATGTACAATGTAGTAAGCCAATTTCAAACTTATCAGTGCACAGACCACTGTGTGGAATTGATCCTGGTCCAGAAATGGGCAGATCTGGTGCACCAGGTGAAGGGTCTGGAAACCATGCCTTATGAAGCTGGGTATATTTAGCCTGGAGAAGAGATGGTTAAGGTGTGATATGACAGCCCTGTTTAAGTATTTGAAGGGGTGTCACATTGAGGATGGAGCAAGCTTGTTTTCTGCTGCTCCAGAAACTAGAACACGTAACAATGGATGCCAGCTACAGGAAAAGAGATTCTACCTCAACATTAGGAGGAACTTTCTGACAGTAAGGACTGTTTGACAGTGGAATACTCTCCCTTGGAGTGTAGTGGAGTCTGCTTCCTTAGAGGTCTTTAAACAGAGGCTGGATGTCCATCTATCACAGGGGATGCTTTGATTGAGATTTCCTGCATGACAGGGGGTTGGACTGGATGGCCCTTGTAGTCTCTTCCAACTCTATGATTCTATCATTCTATGATAGTAAAGACATTCCTGGTCAGTAAGGTCACCTAGATCTCCAGATATAAAGATGAAAAAAGGATTCACCCTGAGCTTGTATACCTGCTCCTGCAGGAGTAGAAACATATCCAGAGCAGGTGATTGGTTGCGAATTGTAAGATCTAGTTTTAAAATTATAAATCCATCATTCTTTCCCCACTTCATACTTGACAAGTACATTTTTCTTCTCTTCAGGACAAGAATCCTGGCTTTAATTTTTATTCATCATCTTTTCCTGCTAGCATCCAGTATCTCACTAAATCCTGACACTTCTCAGGATTCCCAGAATGGCATTCCTTTATCTCTTCTCATACTACCAAAAAGTAATTTATTCTTTCATTGTGTATTATCCTGAGAACTGCAAGTCTTTTCTTTTTGGCCTCTATGTTTAAACTCTTTTTCCAGTTCTTAACTGCTTAATTTTTTAGCAACTGTCAGACAGAATACATTTAGTTTTTTTTTTTGGGGGGGGAAGATGTTTTTAAAAATATCCCTTATGCCTACTATGCTCATGTCCTCATTTTAAAAAGGCGCATCCTAGGCCTAAAACAATCAGAAGGAAATCATTGTTAAATTTTCCTCCACCTCCATAGAGTGTATGTGGGGCCATTCCAATTTTTAAAAAGTGTAATAAAATTGAATTTAAAAAGTGGCCTATGTGGACTACCAAGGTCCTATAGGGGACCAATGTGCTCCCTGCCACTTCTGAGTATGAAGTCCTCTTATGTACTTTTCATTTAATTGGTATCAATCACCTTGTGAAACCTCCATTATGGTTTCTATTTCTCTTTTCTCTCCCTTTTCCCTAGCTCTTCATTACCCAGTTAACTCTCTTCAGTCAGATCTTCACCATAACCTAGCACATCTATAATCCAACACATCTACAAAATACCAGATTGGAGGAAGAATGATGCCTAATTTGTTGCTGTTCTTGTTATCCTAATTTCTAACTTTCTGGCCACTGATCCAAATATAGTACATCCAGCAGTCCTTTATTGGATACAGATATTACAGAACTGCCCTATGCTAATTCCCAGAAATGTCAGTCTACATATGAAGGCATATGTGCCCAACAGGGTTCTGGCCCTTGATCACAACAGTCAACAGTCAACATAAATATAACCATTCCACTCTTTGACTCTTGCATGGTTGCAATTCTTAGTTTTCTTTGATTGCTTAGGAACCTCCTGTCTTGATCAATAACTTCCATATCACAAATAAATTGGTTTAGAAGGGAATGACATTCACCTTGGGCACTTTGCTAGTTTGTCATGAAGACAGCCTGACTGAAGGTTAATAAAAACATGTCCAAACATGCAGGAAAGTGTGCTAAGTTTCATCCTCACATGAGTTGATTTGTCATTACTGAGATATTCTTGCAAATAAGCTTGTAAAATGTGGGATAGACAAGACAACTGTTACATGGATTTGTAATTGGTTGACTGGCTGAACCCAAAGGGTGCTGAAGAATGGCTCCTTTTCATCCTGGAGAGAAGTGACCAGTGGGGTCCCACAGGGGTCTGTCCTGGGCCCAGTGCTATTCAACATCTTTATCAATGACTAGGAGGACAAAATTGGGGGTATACTTATCAAATTTGCAGATGACACCAAATTAGGAGGAGTAGCTAATAACTCAGAGGACAGGATCAAGATTCAAAATGACCTGAACAGACTAGAAAACTGGGCCAAAGTTAATAAAATGAAATTCAACACAGAGAAATGTAAGGTATTGCACTTAGGGCGGAAAAATAAAATGCACAGATATAGGATGGGGGACACCTGGCTGAATGAAAGTACATGTGAAAGGGATCTAGGAGTCCAAATAGACCATAAGTTGAACATGAGTCAACAATGCGATGCGGCAGCTAACAAGGCCAATGCGATTTTAGACTGCATCAATAGAAGTATAGTGTCTAGATCAAGGGAAGTAATAGTGCCACTCCATTCTGCCTTGGTCAGGCCCCACCTGGAATACTGTGTCCAGTTCTGGGCACCACAATTCAAAAAAGACATTGAGAAACTGGAGCGTGTCCAAAGGAGGGCGACTAAAATGATGAAAGGTCTGGAAACCATGCCCTATGAGGAATGACTTAGGGAGCTGGGGATGTTTAGCCTGGAGAAGAGAAGGTTAAGAGGTGATATGATAGCCCTGTTTAAATATTTGAAGGGATGTCATATTGAGGAGGGAGCAAGCTTGTTTTCTGCTGCTCCAGAGACTAGGACCCGGAGCAATGGATGCAAGCTCCAGGAAAAGAGATTCCACCTCAACATCAGGAGGAACTTCTTGACAGTAAGGGCTGTTCGACAGTGGAACAAACTTCCTCAGAGTGTAGTGGAGTCTCCTTCCTTGGAGGTCTTTAAGCAGAGGCTAGATGGCCATCTGTCAGGGATGCTTTGATTGGGATTTCCTGCATGGCAGGGGGTTGGACTGGATGGCCCTTGTGGTCTCTTCCAACTGTACGATTCTATGATTTTATGATTCTATAATTCTAAGCAGATTATGATGGTGCATAGCACACCATCTTTACAAGATGCACTGGGACAAAAGAGAAAGTTCAGGCTAAATACATGATTTGCTCAAAATTTTGGAAGAATGATCAAACCTGTTGACTGAGGGTGCATCTGCACTGCACAAATAAAGCAGTCTGACACCACATTAACTGCCATGGCTCAATGCTATGGGATACTGGGGTTTGTAGTTCTGTGAGATATTTAGACATCTCTGTCAGAGAGCTCTGGTGGCACAACAAACTACAAACTCCATGATTCCATAAGATGGTTTCATGGCAGATAATTTGGTGTCAAATTGCATTATCTCTGCAGTGCAGATGCAGCCTGAATCATTCTTGAAGCTGCTGTTGATAAAGCTTCTGTTTAGTTTGGAAACTTTGCCAGGTGTGTATGACCAGCCAACAGTCGCAATACATCACTGACATTGTTTTAGAAAGGCTGGAATATTATCTCAGCCACATAATAAAATTGAGAGTTATAGATTTGCAGCATGGACAAGGATTGAAGTCATCCAGAAAAACTGAAGAGAGCTGCTCCTTTTATGTTGAATACCCAGCCATTAGGACTTACCACTCTTATTTGCTAAAGTAGCAGAGTATGTCATAGATTTTATTCTAGGATTAAACCAAATTTAATTTGGTTTCATATGCTATAACCTTTTTATTCTTTGCTGCTGATACTATCTTGGTTTTATATTATGCTGTCTCTAGTCATTTTTTTTACTACTGCATTTTATTTTTTAATGTGCGCTTCTTCAGATGGGCTTCAAATGTGCATTTGTGTTGATTGGCTAATGGACATTAGCCCAGATTTTGGGAAGTGAACACATAAAATTGCCTCTGTTTTGTTATTAAGTGAGGCTTTTGCCTGTCATAACTGATGGTTTTCCACAACACAAAATATCCATTAATTTTTTAGTAGCAGTAATAAAAGCATATAGTGGTTTGAGTGTTGGATTGTGGCTCTGGAGATCAGGGTTTGATTCCCTACTTGGAAACCTACTGGGTAACCTTGGGCAAATCACACTCTGTCAACTCCAAAAAACCCTATGATAGGTTTGCCTTAGGGTCACCATAAATCAGAAATGATTTGAACACACAACAACAACAACAACAACAACAACAACAATCTAATTAGTATGGAGATTGTACAGCAACTTCTTGGGTACATTCTGTGTGGAAATGATGACAACATATGCTGTGTAAATGTTGCCACTCCAACCTTCCTGAATTGGTCTTCCTTCATTCCTCCTTCACTCTCATTTGATCCCTTCAGCTTTCCCATTTTTGATGAGCTGTTTGTAAGAGCTCTTGTTGCTCATCTGGTAGGAGTGAACTGCCAAAATTGTTGCAACAACAACAATAACAAAACACCATAGGGAAAAAAAGAGAGAGAAAAGAAAGAAAAGTGGGTAGGAAACCAAACTCCGACTGGATGGAAATACCTTTCTAGATTTGGAAAATACCTTCTGGTTGGTTTGGTTTTTGATGTTAAATAGTGCAGTGAATTGCTGCTCCCAGAGGCATCCAGGAAAGGCACAAAGGATGTTTCAGATAATGTGAAGGGATCAAAGACTGCCAAAACAATCTTGGGAGCCACATACAGTCCTGTTTCAGCCTAGGGCCCTTCCACATGACACAACTGTAGTGCTATGAATCCACTTCAACTGCCATGGCAGCATCCTGTGGAATGTTGCAGTGTGTAACAACCATAATGCTTATGACAGTATGAAAGGGCTCAACTATTTTTATCCATGCTACAGTCACTCTCCAGTCACACTCATACTCCTCACTAACACCATCTTCCCTCTCATTCTCTCTCTTCTCTCTCAAGTACATTTTATCCTAGATTCTACACCTGTCACTTAGGGCCTTTCAAGTGATGAACCAGAGGAGCTCTTTGACTGAGACATCTGAGTGCCTCCCTAAATTGCAAATCCCAGGATTCCATAGGACACTATCATGGAATTTTTTTAAAAAATAATTTTTATTAACACTTAGTTAAAACATTCATCATATAAACATATCAAACATATAACACACATACAGAACAATTATACAAAATAAAACATAACTTCCTAAGCTATACAAATGATTTTCCAGAATTCCTATTTCTTAATCACAGATTCTTAGCATTGAATATCTAAAATATTATCATCCGAAAAACTAACTGTACAATCAAATATACCAGATAGTTAATCCTTAATGCCATGGCAGTTAAAGTGAAATCATGCTATAATAGTGCCATACCTCAGAACTATCCTAATTCTGCAGCTTTATCATTCTATGAAACTTGCCCTCAAGATAATGTGCCAGACATATTTGCCATAGTACCGTATATGTTTGTGTACAAGACAAACTCATGTATAAGTCGAGGGAAGATTTCAGGGTAAAAATCATGAATTTTGATATGACCCATGCATAAGTCAAAGATATAACTTAGGGGGCTATAACAAAAAATAGAAAGGGGGAAAACACCACTTTTGTTCCTCCTTCTCTGGACTTCTCCTGACCACCTAACACCACTTCCCAGGTGCTGGAGGAGAGGTTTCAACATTGGATTCAGAAGGGAAGGAAGTGAAGTTAAATTGAATGTTTCTTTTATGGAAAGAGAAGGATTTAACATCAGATTGGGGAGGGAAAGAAGTGGAGTTAAAAGGGTTGTTTCTTTGATGGGAGAGAAGGCTTTCAAATCAGATTGGGAACCTCTTACACACACACACACACACACACACGCACACACACACACACGCACTCACGCATGCACACTCATCTGCTGCCTCAAGGCACCAAGAGTGGGGAAGACTGGGGCATCACAGGGTGCTTCTTTCAGGACCTTTCTAAGCAGTATTGGGGTACTGACCCATATATAAATCGACCCAGGATTTTAGGGTCAATTTTGGGGCATAAATTTTTCACTTTATAGTTGAATATATACAGTATATCTACCTTGTTCTGGAACCAGATCTTAACTAATATGTTTTAGTGTACCTCAAAATATCAGGTGCCTCTGGCTCTCTAGAGCATTGTTGAGTAGCAGGACATGTGAAGTACTTCATTTGCCTCTAATCTTGTTGGTCCCAGACATCTATGTACATAACAACGCATGTATGTGCATACTTCATGCATCAAGGTAGGGTTTTATTTATTAATGGCAATGTTTTGAATTTGTTTTCCTTTTTTTCCTTTTTAATATATATTTTCCATTTTGTGCTTCTTGTTCTGTGAAGACACTCTTAAGAACAGGTCATAAATCAATTACTGATTTCAAGAACTAGCTGGCATATTCCTTGTCCTTCCTTCATTTTTTAAAAAAAGTACATTAAAGCGCAAGTGTGAAAATAAAAAAATATTTAAAAACAAATTATAAAAACTTTTCCAGATTATTATGACTTGTGTAATTATGTACCCCCTAGACTTGCTTTCCCATGGAAAATCTCAAAGGGGCTTCAAGATCTCTTGGTACACTTATTTTTCAGACTTACATGTCTATATCTTTGAATTCTGCAGAACAATACTGATGTCCATAGATTGCATGCTATGTGTGGTATAGTGGTTTGAACATTGGACTACAACTTCAGAGACCAGGGTCCAAATCCCCACTTGACCATGCAAACTCACTGGGTGATCATGGGCAGGTCACACTCTCTCAGCCTCAGAGGAAGACAAAGGCAACACCCCTGGACAAATCTTGCCAAGAAAAGCCTATGGCCTTAGGGTCACCATAAACTGAAAACGATTTGAAGACACACAACAACAACACAAGTCCTAAACAGCTTCTAAACCTCCTCCAGACTTGGGGCATGTAGGTTTTTATGTAGGTTCTGAAAATCTGAAAGAGAGTTCACCTCAGGTCTCTTCAGGAGACTGGTGACAATATGTCTCTGGACTGGATCTCTCTTCTCTTAACTAATAACAATAGTCACCATCTTCTAAAGTGCTGCATAGCTGGTTGAGAAATGTTGTATTGATCCTAGATGTGGAAAAACAGGTACCTGAATGCATGAACGTTTGTTTTGCACTGGAACAAGAAGTAGTCTTTTGTTTGTCCTACGATGCCTTCACATTGTCAGTTTGCTGGCTGTGACACACCAACTGAAATGCTGGTTTGATTATTCTGAGTGGTACTTGAGTTATAACAGCAGCTTTTGTGATGGGAGAGAGAAAGTGAGCGAGCGCACACAATGGCCAACCAGGGACAGGTTGAAATTGTCACTTCACTCTTTAATGGAGACAGGGAATGTAATTAACAGCCAGTGTTGTGTACAAATTTGTATTTCATGGGGAAGATGACTCATTCTGGCTTCAAGCTGAAAGGAGGGGGAAATTAAACTAAAGCCCACTCTGCTGTCATGCTAGGTAGGCCTGGAGCAATAAAAATGTCTTCTCTACTTAGAGTTGGTAGAGAAATTTGAAAATTTAAGGGACCCATGTGGCCAAAAGTATTCATGCTCCTTATAATTTTTGCTGTAGGTGAAAGAAAAACAAAACAAAACCAGGCATTGCCAGGTTGATGTGCTTACCTCTGGTGAACAGATCATTCAGTGAGACTCTTTCTTGCCAAGTACTGAAGTTTTCATTGAAGGGATTCTGCTTCTGTTCTCCCCATGTATCATTCTCCGAATGGAATTCTGCTCAGAATGTTCCCACTTGGCATTAGAAGAGGGAGGCAACCTTTGTGAATTCCCATCTTCCCTATGAAGCCATCTTCCTTACCTTCCATCTTTCTTGGAGAGTATTATTCACATCCTAGTTTGGAGCACAAGAACTACTGAGTACGTACATGTTTTACAGTGGAGTGGAGTGGAGTGGAGTGGAATAAATAAATGGTTTGGTTCTTAAACAGAGTGAGTGTTTCCTGATGAAAGAGAGGGCCAACCCTTTTCATAGCCTGAAACTTTGAATTCGGAAATAAGGGAAAAGATAGATAAATGGTTATCTACCTGGCAAAGTGACCTTTGCCAAGGTACAAAACAGACAATCCAGTAGGGACAAGTTGCCTAAATACCATAAAGGCAGCAGATCCACTTGGCTCATGGAAGCCAAGTAGGTTCAACCCTGGTTAGTACTTGGATAGGAGACTGCTAACAAATACTAGGTGCAATAGGCTATTTTTCAGAGGAAGGGCAAAACTACTTCTGTTTATTCCTTGCTTAAGGAAAGCCTATGACATTTAAGGGGTTGCCGTAAGTCACCAGGTAACTTAAAGGCCCACACACACAACCACATAAGTTCATAGAATCATAGAATCATAGAGTTGGAAGAGACCACTAGGGCCATCCAGTCCAACCCCCTGCCATGCAGGAAATCCAAATCAAAGCATCCCTGACAGATGGCCATCCAGCCTCTGTTTAAAGACCTCCAAGGAAGGAGACTCTATCACCCTCCGAGGGAGTGCATTCCATTGTCGAACAGCCCTAACTGTCAGGAAGTTCCTCCTAATGTTCAGGTGGAATCTCTTTTCCTGCAGCTTGCATCCATTGCAGAATATCAACTTGATATTCTAAGTATGGATACTTTCAGTGGTTCTCTGGCCAGTGTTTACCCTTATAAAACAGTCTTATTTGGCCAGGCTTATTTGGTTGTCAACTTTGCAGCCTGGGAATTAACCTATGAAGTAAGGGGTGTAAGCCACAGAGTTTTGCTTATCCATGAATTCTTTATCCATCAATTTATCCTCAGCTTGAAAATATTCCAAGAAGATATAAATTCCAAAAAGCAAACCTTGCATTTGCTATTTTATATAAGGGACATAATTTCACTATACCATTGTGTTTAATGGTACTTGGGCATCCAAGGATTTTGGTATCCATGGGGGGGGGGGGGGGCTGGAACCAAACCCCAGCAGATACCAAGGTCCCACTGTATAGCATATAGAGTTTAAAATATAATGCAGAAAGCTAGATATATTGAAATGTGTGTTCATGCATCATTACTCGTTCTATGCTGCACGGATTGCGTCCGCAGAGTCGCGTCCAGCAGAGCTGTTCAGGGTTGTGAGGGAGTTAACCCAGCTCCCTCCCTCCCTGAGCTCTATCTTAGTACCATCTACAGCCTGTTGTGACAAATTTAACAACTTCTTTGCGGATAAAATCTCTCAGATCAGGGCTGATCTTGACGCCAGTATTTGTGCAGATCCTATAAGAGAGGCGTCCGAAGCGTCCGTGGCCCCGGTTGTTCTGGATCACTCTGAGTCTGTCAGTACCGAGGAAGTGGACAAGATCCTTCGAAGCGTTAGGAAGACGACGTGCTCTCTTGATCCCTGTCCCTCATGGTTGGCAGCTCAGGGGGAAGATACAGTGCTGACCTTGTTGCACCGCATTGTTAATACATCCTTAAGAGAGGGTCAGTTCCCATCTAAACTGAAAGTAGCAGTGGTTAAGCCCTTGCTTAAGAAGCCCTCCTTAGACCCCCCTGAGTCACAACAATTATCGGCCCATCTCGCTGCTACCTTTTCTGGGGAAGGTGATTGAGAGAGCAGTCACCTTCCAGCTTCAATCGATCTTGGATGACACCGATTTTCTGGACCCATTTCAAACCGGCTTCCGGGCGGGCTATGGAGTTGAGACTGCCATGGTCGCCCTAGTTGATGACCTCCGCCTGAGCATGGACAGGGGAAGCGTGTCCCTGTTAGTGCTCTTGGACATCTCAGTGGCTTTCGATACCATCGACCATGGTATCCTTCTGGAGCCTCTGAGAGAGTTGGGTATCGGGGGCACTGCTCTGCAGTGGTTCCAGTCCTACCTCTCGGGTAGATTCCAGATGGTGGAGCTGGGGGACTGTCGCTCCGATAAGAGGGCCCTTACATCTGGTGTCCCTCAAGGAGCGATTTTGTCCCCTATGCTTTTTAATATCTACATGAAACCGATGGGAGAGATCATCCGGAGACACGGGGCGCGGTGTTATCAGTACGCTGATGACACCCAGATAGTTTTTTCTGTGTCTCTGACTGATGCAGTAACTAAGGGTGGCATCTCTCCTCTTGATGCCTGCTTGGCGTCGGTAATGGGCTGGATGAGGGAGAACAGACTCAATGTGAATCCAGGGAAAACGGAAGTACTGGTGATAGGTCCCTCGGTTCCGGGTGGTGAGATTTGTCAGCCTGTCCTGAATGGGGTCACGCTCCCCTTGAAGGACTCCTTGATTTGTCGCTCCAGCTAACATCTCAGGTGGATGCGACGGTCAGGAGTGCTTGTTATCAGCTTCGGCTGATACGCCAGCTGCGCCCCTACCTGGACCGTCGGGACCTTGAAACTGTTGTACATGCTTTGGTAACCTCTCGATTGGATTTTTGCAATGCGCTCTACATGGGGCAACCCTTGTACCAAACCCGGAAGCTACAACTGGTGCAGAATATCGCAGCCAGACTGGTCGCTGGTAGTTCCAGGACAGACCACATAACACCTATTTTAAAAGATCTCCACTGGCTACCCGTTCGCTTCCGAGCTCAATACAAGGTGTTGGTTTTGACCTATAAAGCCCTAAATAGCTTGGGCTCAGGGTACAGGGCCTCTCCCCATATAATCCGCCCCGCACACTCAGAACATCTGGGACAAATTTGTTGGAGGTCCCTAAATCCCATCTGGCGAGGACCTCACAGAGGGCTTTTACTATTGTTGCCCCCTCATTGTGGAATAAGCTTCCTGTAGAGCTCCGTTCCTCTGCATCTTTAGTTTCTTTTAAGAAACAATTAAAAACGCATCTATTCCAGCTGGCTTTTTCACTTTAGGTAATAGTGCTTCTTCTCTGCTCCTTGTCTTTTTGTTTTTTGACCCCGGACTAGTGCAAACATTGTTTTTTCTTGCCCCTGGTGAATTGCGATTTGTATAGATTCCCGTTCATACCCCTTGTAATGATGTTTTTAAACTTTTATATTGTGATGTTTTTAACTGTAATTTATTATTCTTTGTCTTGTAAGCCGCCTTGATCATGCATTTGGAAAGGCGGGGTAAAAATAAAAATTATTATTATTATTATTATTATTATTATTATTATTATTATTATTATTATTATTATTAT